>NC_056729.1:1738590540-1738808040 GCF_019279795.1 Protopterus annectens | reverse complement strand
GAACTCCCAATCATCTTACCTGCATTCAACTTACTCATGCCCATAAACTCATCTTTAATCCCTCTATCTGCCCCTCCCTTGCCTCCTTCTTCAAAATTCACCTACCCAACAGACTTCTAAGATCCAATAACCAGACTTTTCTTACACTGCACAAGCCTGCTCATCCTCCAGGCAAACACCTACTAGCCTTTTTCCTAGCTCACCACTGGAACTCCCTACCACCTCTTATTCGTACTACTGACAACCACTCTACCTTTAAGAACCTGCTTCATTCCCATCTGAAACCCCTCTGGGAATATCCCTGCTCTCATCCCACATGACTCACCTCTTTTTTCCCCATTTCTCACACTCCTTTACTTCTCTCTTCTCTTCATCATACTGAGCTTTTCTGAGTAACTACCATCATCACTTTTCACATTTACTCCTACTCTTGCTCTACTTTTGTTTTTTCTTATTGTCCCACCCTTCTTAGATTCAACAATTAACACATCTTATCCCCCTATCCTACTTTAACTCTGTAAGATTGCATGTAAAACTGTAATGTCAACCCTGTGTTATTTCACACTGTAACAAATCTAACAGCAATATGCACCAATGGATTGTTCTTATTTTAATTGACTTATGTGCGTGTGTGTGTGTGTGTGTGTGTGTGTGTGTGTGTGTGTGTGTGTGTGTGTGTGTGTAATTTTACCTATTGCCTTTTTGGCTATATTTTCACTGCAATTGTGGAGTTTTTGTCATGTTGTGTAATACCATCGTTCTTCAATAGTATTACATAAATGTAAATGCATTGTCTTCATATTATATTGTTGTTCATGGAGCTTTTCTCCCCATGTCTCTGTTGAAAACAGGCTCTTCTTGTCCCAATGGACTATCCGAATAAACAAACTGTAAAATAAAATAAAATAAATAAATAATATATAATTGTCCTCTGTGAATTTTCTCAGGGATACTCATAAACCTTGCATTTTTCCATATGGATATATTTTCTAGGTTATCTATCTTTTGCTGAAGCAGGTAGGTAGCTACTAGGCATGCAAACTTGGAATCCAGTAAGGAGCCAAACACAATTTCTTAGAATATTATTTTGTTATGTGACTTGCTCAGAGTCACACAGTAGGTAAATGGAGGCTGACAAAATCAAAGCCTGGACTGTAAGGAGCAGCTCATTCCCTTCATCCTCTCTGCTAACTGCCAGTTCCCATGCTGATCTTTCCTGGTTTTGTGTCCTTGATACAGTAAATCCTATAGATTCTTAATGGGTATCAAATACCCAGACTTTGAGGAAATTCTGTTTTCCACAGCAGCTGTACTTTGCTTTTGGATAGTGATGTGACTCAGACTCATATATTAGTAAGGATAATCTTTCAGACATGATGAATATCCTATCCTTTTGAGATGCTGCTTCAAATTTGTACAATAGAGAATTATCCAAAGAATTACTCCTTTTCTGATTTTTGTGTCCAGTTGTAGCCTCATCAGCAAAAAGTAAGTCTTACAATCCGCCCAATAACATCTGAGAGAATCTAGACTACCATCTTAAAGGGACAATCCCAGAGTCTAAAATTCTTTTTTTCCCTCAAATATTTTTTTTTATTTTCAATTAAAATAACATTTACATAATATTTTTAAATATCATTTTAAACAACTATATACAATATTTACAATAGCCTGACTTTCAATTATATGCACTGCATGTTATTAAATATAGAATTAACAGAACAGTTATCAGAAATACAATATGGATTATTGCAGAGTGTCCAACAAAGATATAACTTTCTTCCAAGGATTATTTACCAATGACAAGTTAAAAAAACACAATGGTCCAACCGATCCCAAAACTCAAAACACTTTAATAGCCAAGGAAAATGAACACACATTAACGCTGACAATGTTACAAATACGTTTTTGTCCAAACAACTTCTTCAGATGAGTATGCTAACCTGACCTAACCAACATATTTAAATAGCTAACAATCAAATAATGACCAATAAGAAACAACACTCAATTAATAATAAAACATATAATTTTCGTAACCCTTTTGTTTGTAAAAACAGTTAATTCACTTTAAATTCATGAATATCACATGTAACTATTATACATTAAAAACAGTTCAAAACTTGAATTTTATTTCATTATATGACATAAAGATGAAGCACAAGAATAATGCTCTTTACAAACATTCTTGTGTATGCTCAGGGACACAGTTTGTTTTTTTTGTGCTTGAAACAGTCGGTATGGACCCAAGGGGTGGACCATGGGAAACAAGAGTGGAGTATAGAGAACTCTACTGGTAAATAGTGTTGGAAGCCTGTAGGTTCCGTGGTCTAAATGATATGATTTCCCTTGGGCCTGTTTTAAAGCTCAGAGCTGCTAAATTATAGACTGAGTTTTTAATGACAAAGAAATGGATTTGATTTTTATAACAATATAAAAACACATCAATTTTAGATTCAGTTTTTATGTACTCAGTATTTGCCATACATATTATTTTTGAATTATCAAATTACATATATGTGATTTTACCATTGTCCACTAGATGGCATTATGATACAAAAAAAATCACTATATTTTATATATATTTTATTATTTAATTAAACTTATATAGGTTATGTGTAAATTATGAAATAAAATAAAAGGAATTAACTGCATTGCTAATGCTACATATAGTATTTTTGGCAATAAGGCCATTTTTATTAATTGCAATATGTATTCAAAAGTTGATATAATTTTGTTCCACTTTTCTATGTATTTTTATTGTTTCAATAATGTTTTCATAATTTATTGATATTGTTTCATTTATATTTTTGCATAACACTATTCCTAAATAATTTAGCATTAGTTCTTGTTTTCCTGTGATAGATTTATTTGTAACTTGTAGTTCTTTTTTCTTGTTTAAAAATAGAAATTTTGATTTTGATCTATTAAAGTGTAGACATGAAATCTTATAAAATGTCTCCATTACTTCATCTAGCTCTCCTAATGACTCTCTGGAGTTTGATAGGGTTAATAAAATATCACCAGCAAAAAGCATTATTTTAGATATGTACTGGTCATAGACTTCTATTCCTTTTATTCTTGGATTATTGCATATTATTTCTGCAAGTATGTCTCTAGCCAAAGCAAATAAAATAGGAGAAAGGGGGCATCCTTGTTTAGTACATTTGGTTATATGGATAGATTCTGAGGTGAAAAGACATAATTTAATGTAGGCTAAGTTATTAATATATATGTTTTTAGTAATAAGATGAAGTGAGGAGGAAATTCAAATAATGCTAAAGTTTTAAATAGATATTCCCAGTTAAGGGAATCAAAGGCTTTTTCTATGTCTAATCCGATTACAAGTGTTTCTCTATCTTTTTTATTCACATAATCTATGAGTAAGTATCCTTTTAATATTATCATGTGTGTGCCTGTTATATTAAAATCCAGTTTGATCATTATTAATTGTCTTTGAAAGTGGGATTTTTCATTCTGTTAGCTAGGATTGACATGAATATTTTGTAATCATTATTCAGTAATGATATAGGTCTGTATAAGGTGCAAAGGTCTGATGGTTTATTATCTTTTAGAGTTGGTGTTATGACAGAATATTTCCATGAGGGTGGTATTTTTGCTTCTGACTGGACTTCTAACAAAGTTTTATGAAAAAGGGAGATTACTGTTGAAGGGAAGAGTTTGTAAATTTCCATAATTATACCATCTATCTCTGGAGCTTTGTTAGATTTACTTTCTTTTATCTTGTCAACAATTTATTTGTAGGATATAGGTTTTTGTAGGTCTAGTTTTAAGTTTTTGGGATTTTTTCTATATTGATAAGTTTTGTATCTAAGTTTATTTGGTTGGTATCTAAATCTTCTTTTTTGAAGTGTTCCATATAATGGAACCAAAATGCTTCAAGGATGTCTCCTATATCTGATACTTTTTTTCCCTTTCTTTTCATGATATGTACTACTAATGTTATTTCCTTTAGATTGTATTTTAATTCTTGTGGATAAGTTATGTAGATATCTGGGGAGGTGGTTAATGAGTTTAATTTTAATTTTTCCAAGGCTAGACAAGTTTTCTGTGTTAGAATTTCATTATATTTTTTATTTAATTCCTCTATTTCTTTTTTGATTTCTGGGCAATTCTGATTTTTTTTAGATTTTGCTATCAAGAGTCTGGTTTATGAGTCTAATGGTTCAGATTCCCACTCTATAACTTTGTTTTTGTACCAGCTAAGGGTCTTACCAAATAAATACGGTTTTAATGAGTCCCAAACCATGACTCTACTGATTTCTGTTGTATTATTAATTTCAAGAAATAATTGTAGTTCTGACAACATCCAGGGTCTGAATTCTTTAATTTTCGTGATATATGATGGAATTCTTGTTGAGAGGATTAAAGGTTTAAACTCTGTTTGGAGCTTCATTATCAGAGAGTCATGATCTGAGAAGGGGCATGGAACTATTGATAAGTTAAGGAATTTTGTTTGCAAATCTTGAACTACGAATAATTTGTCTAGTCTGGTTTTTGTTCCAAATCTATGGTCTTTATCAGAAAATAATAAGGATTTATCATCTTTTACTTTAAAAGTGTCAATGAAATGAAATGAATCAATCCATTTTTTAAGGGTTTTGAAATAGTTGCTATGCAAAAAAACTTCTTGGTGGTTTCAGAAGCTTCTAAGGTACAATTAAAGTCTCCTCCCCATATAAGATTTCATTTATAATTGTTGGAAATAAAATCTAGGTGTTTTTTAACCATTCCTCCACCAATTCCTGAGACCCAATATTGATTAGCTAAGGTCCATATTCTGTTATTAAATTTAATTATAACAAATGCTAGTAGACCTTTTTGTCTTCATATTTATAAATAACTTTTGGAGTGATTATGTTTTTTTCCAGAGAATTGATACTCCTTTTGTCTTTGTTCTATAGGAGGATTGAGCTAAGACTGTATAGTCCTTAGAGTTCCAAATAAAGCTATCATAAGTCTTAAAATGTGTTTCCTGGAGAAATATTACTTGTGCCTTATTTAGATTTAAATATTTTAGTAAGTTTGATCTTTTATTTGCATTATTTAAGCCATTAGTATTTAATGATAAGAATGTTAAATCCATTTCAAGTTATTGTTGGAAGAAACTTTTTGCTTCTTTTTTTTTTTTTGATTATAGTAGTTATACCATATTCTCTGATAACACTGGATGTTGTTTTTATGTGTGTAAACTTGGGAGTGTGATTTAATGTTCTTTCTTCTTTAAATATAAGTAGGGTAAAATTCTGGTCAGGCTTTAAAAAAGTACTTTTATAAAACATTAATTCTAAAGTATCAAATACAATTAAATATGAATTTCCCATTAAACATGGAATGAAAGTCATTCCTAATCCAACAGATAAAGATAGATCTACTGGATTATCACTCATACCTTTAACCAACAATATCAACTGAGCTCCATATGTTAAATTATTATATGGAGAATTTTCTTAAAAGAGATATGAAATTCTATATTATTCTATTATTGTACTATAGTATTTTATATATCAGGATGGAATGTTAGTAGTGTAAACAATTATTATGTTGACTTAGAAAATATCCAATATTTAGTTACCCTTAAGAGACCCCAAACATGTCAGATATGTCATTTTGGATAAATTAAATGCAACAGAAGAGCATACACTAAACAAGCCAACAACAAATAGATTATTACTAAAGTAATTTGACTAAAAGGACATTACAGGAGACAATGAGTGATTACCAATGAAATATGAATTTACTGTAGGTGTACTGTCTTCCTTTACGTTCCCACTCTTCAGCTCACCAACTTCAACTTACGCTTATGAAAAGACATGGCTTATCAGTGGTATCCTGACTCAGAGTAGAGGCGCCCTACATTCTAGTGTGCAGTGCTTTTACATATTTATAGACTTACAAAGCAGAGTCTAATAATGAACTATGATCACCCTGAAAATTCCCATCCTGCATAGGGCACCTCCTGCTTCCAGAATGGGTAATCACATCAGGTCTAGAATGAATGTGAAGTAATCAAGACTTACCTTAGGTAAGTACTAATCAAATAGTATTTAGAGCATCTTAGAGAGTTCTCAGGGCAGTTAGAATACTCTTATGTCTTTCCTCCCTTGACCAAAAACAGAGATTTCCCTTCCCTTTCTTTCCCTTGTTTTAAATCAGTACTAATAAAAGAAATTCAGTAAACATAGGTAAACAGAAATAACATTCAGTAGTCCGCCTTGTACATGACTCGCAATCCATTAAACAAGTCAGTGACTAACATCACTTTAGTAAACATTATAAAGAAAAATTAGAAATAATTTCCTAGCTCTTTAAATTTTCTGATAAAGCAAAAAAGTTAACAATAAGCTATTTTAAGTAAACATATAAAGCATTTAAATTTTTACTTGCATGTATACATTTCTACTTATACTGTAGTGTCAATAGCTGTCTTTGAAATCTGTACAATACTTCACTTCTTCAAATCATTCGTTTTTCAATTCAGGTTTTGTTTTGTCAAAACGGCAACAATATTTCAAGGGAACAATTAATATTTAGACTGATGTTTCAAATAAATAATTTGTCAGTTGCCAATTGAGTTAGTTTAGAATGTATGGTTAGTGCAAATATAGCATGTTGCAAAAATAATATGTATTGTTCCTTGTGCTCTAGAGACTGTCATATGCAAATGACATATATAATGTAGCATATATAGAGCAGATAGCTTATGGATTCAGGTTATTAAAGTAAATTATGCTTATTAATCAGGCAGTTTAATTTAAATTCATAAGAAATTTGGGGACATTTCAGTTGAGTTTCAGGAATGTGTAGTCCAATGTGAGTAACTGAGTCCACTTTTCCTCATAAACATATGTCACACTTCATTAAACTGAGCAGAGTCTAACATCTGTCTAATAATCATTATAAAGACAAAGAATAGTAATTTCCTAGCTCTTTAAACTTTCTGATATCGCAAAATGTTGACTAAGCTATTTTAACTGGAAGACTAAAACATTTCAATACTACCTTGTGAATATATATTTTTATTTTTACTGTAGTGTCAAGAACTGTGTTTGAAATCTATACATTACTTCACTTCTTTCAAGTCATTCATTTTACAGTTCAGATTATGTTTTGTCAAAATGTCAGTAGCATTTCAAGGGCACATTTAATATTTAAACTATTTTAAATGAATAGCTATCAGTTATCAAGTGAGTTTGTACAGAGTGTGAGGTAACTGCAAAGATAATATGCTGCAAAAAGTAATATGTATCTTTTCATATGCTCTAGAAACTGACAATTTCAAGTAACATATAAAATGTAACTTTTACAGTGCAGACACCTTGTGAAATCAACATGCTAAATTGAGTAATACTTTTTAATCAAGCAGATACTTTTAAGCGCACATGTAGTTTAGGAACATTTCAGTTGTGTTTCCATCCTGTGAGGATAAATCATAAAATATTTGCAAATAATCCTATTATGTATTTATTTTACCTTGTTTAGGTTGTTTTTCATTTTAATAACTAAACAACATTAATTTTTCTTATTATTTGCTATCTGTGAGGCTAAATGCCCTTCACAGATTCACAGTGTCCTTAGAAACTGCAGCAATTGTTTACTGTTGCTATGGTGATGCAAATAGAATATGAAAAAAGCTTCACTTCTCTTAACCAACAGTACATTTTCCCTCCTTTTTTATGTATTTGTTAATACTAAAAGGAAATAATTCAAAGGACATATGTTCATGAATGGAACATTTCAGAGTTAATCACGAACATGTCCCAAATCCCAATACGCATAACAGTGACTATCATTAATCTAATACATATTGTAATAATTAATTAAGTTCACTATTCCAATTAGTCTACCTTAAAACTAGTTTATTTTAGACTATTATGTATATATGTATAGATAGTGAGTTATTAAATATATACAGACTATATTAGTATAGTAAATAGGAGAGAATTTAGAAAGGGAGACAAGATGCAGTTAAAATAAATAATGAGAAAAGAGAGAAGAGAGAGAAAGAAAAGAGAAAATTAAGAGAAAATACACACATACTATGTATGTTGTTTTACAGTATAACTATTTTATGTGCTATATAACCCTCCTTCTGTGAAAGAAAAGTACCCTGTTTTACATACCTGAGGTAATGTGAAAACTCTCATGTGTCATCTATTTTCAAAAATATAGATAAAGATTCCATTAATTAGTTACCTTTGTTTTAAAATTCCAAGCAGTAAAATTGGTCCTTTAAAGTAATGTTAACACAATTCATATCACAGTAGATGCTTTGAGAGATTTGGCTGTAACAGTGTCAGTCTTTTGCTTCTTCTTTTTGACATCTTTCCAGACATTTGTTTCTTTTGTTCTCTTGAGAGAAGGTGACATCCAATCCCTAGCTTCTGGTAAAGTAATCACATTATTAGTTTTAATACATGAAGAGGCTTCCTCTAAGTCAATAAAAGTCCTCATCTCGTTGGTATACAGTATTCTTATCTTAGCTGGATATGCAAGTTGTGCCTTGATGTTATTTTGTTTCAAAAACATTATCATTGGCCACACTTTTTTCCTTTGTTCCATTATTCTAGATGAATAGTCGTTATCAAATCTTATCAGGCTCTGTTTATATTTTAGAGGTGCCTTCCTCCAAGCAGATCTTAAAAGCAGTTACTTGTCCAAGGATGAAAGAAATTTGATAATTATTGACCTAGGAGGAGAGTTTGAGTTAGTGGCAGGTTTCCCAAGAGCACTGTGTGCCCTTTCAATGCCAAAGGAAAGTCCTTCTTTTAAATTTAATAAGTCAGGGATCCAGCTTGATAAAAAGGAAATAATATCCTCACCTTCTGTGTTTTCAGGTAATCCGAAAATCCTGATGTTATTTCTCCTCTCCCTATTTTCCAAGTCATCTACTTTATTAACCAACCAAGTGTTTTGTTTAAGAAGCAGTTCTTTCTGTGTTTCCTCTTCCTTAAGTCTGCTTTCTAAGTCATTTAGAAAAACCTCTGTTCCTGTTATCCTTGTCTGGTGTTGTTGTAGCATTTCCTTGAGGGTGTCAGCCTGTTTTTGACTGCTTGTTTTAAGATTTTCCAGGTTCTCTTTAAAATCATCCATCTTCAAAGACGACTCCTGCAGGGTAGATGCCATCTGTTGTAGCTCCTTTAAGGCAGCATCCTGGTGAGAATTCTTTGAGTTGCTCATTTTAACAAGTGAATATATCTCTAAGCTTTTTGACAGGAAATTATTTGTAAAACTTGACCAAAGTTTCTAATTATGTAAATTAGTCCTTTATCTATAAGATTTTATTCTTTGAAGAAAAAAAAAGAATATTTTTTCCTGTCTTATTTAACTAGTTCTATGGAGCTCTAAAATACTGCTGCTTTCAGTTAGCCATTCAGGCTCCACCTCGAGTCTAAAATTCTGACCTAAGAAACTTGTCCTGATGCCTCCCAGTTGTTACCACTCACTTACTATGTCATTATTAACCCTACTCTTGGTTTCAATTTAATTTATGCAGCCCTGTTTTCATTCCCTCTGGTGAACACAATTAACAATATTCAGTTCCTGTTAAAGCATTCAGTCCCCGATCACTGGGAAACAAGGTTATGACTTTTTTGTGCGTTTGTGGTCAGGGTGTTTAGGAAAGACTCTCAATGTTTCCTTTTTATGAACTCGTCAAAAAGCTTATCTTAATTGTGCAGCTCTTTATTTTCTTTATTTATTCTGCATAGCATAACTGTGAGCAGTATAGTCAAAAGAGTACATTTTAGCAAATTCATACTAAATCTTGGCAGGCTATTGACATATTCCCCTTCACTATAAAGTAAAGCAGTCTCAGCATTAGTATATATAACAATCACAGGTTGCCGCACCGTGCAGCCCCCACTGTGGCAGTAAGTTTTGGACTTCATTGTTTAAAATGAATCTGTTGCTTGAGTCATACATGTTTTTTTTTTTTTGTTTTGTTTTTTCTTACACCAGGTCTGAAAACCATTACACTTGGCTAGTATTAAGAGATCAAACAATATAACATAAAAGAAAAAGAAGACTGCTTCTACTACTGTTTGAAACTTGCATCATTCTGATGCAATCTATAGAACTTAGTTAGCATTCAGAAATCTGCACAAAATAAAATATGCAATAAAATGAATGGAAAACTCTGTTTACTAATGTTTTCCTGCAAGGTAGTAGTAAGTGAAGTCATAAAATTCCTAAAAGGCTACTTTTCTCTGAGGATAAAAAGCACTGGTGAAACTAATGAATGACTCAGAGCATTTGACTGAGACAACTGAAACTTCCATTAAGCACCCCTCCCCCAACCCCTGCAGCCAGAGCTGTGATATGCTGAGAAAGCGAGAGTGAAAATATAAACAAAGACCAGAATCAAAACAAAAAATCTCTGGGACTGTCCCTTTAAGTTGGACCAGCAACCCTCTTGTTGCTTACAATTATGCAAACTTATAAGTCCTTTTCCCTGTAATGTGTTCATTTGATAGGGAACCTTGCTGGATGCCCCCATTTAATTTCTACCTGATAAGTAGACAAAACAATTCTATTATAGGATTTAAAGAATTGTTAAAGCTGCTAGCTGTTTTTCCTTACTTTTTTTAAATGTTGCTAGAATTGTCATTCAAGTGCTCAACCTGGTTGAAAATAAATCTGAAATTTAATTTGCATGCAAAGTGTTTTTTAAGTGAAGTCATATTGTCCACAATATTAGTCATTCATGAAGGCAGAATTGTCAGACCTTTTTAACACATGTTCTTCTGCAGAAATAAAAGTTATGTTAGGTAAATTAAAAATCTTTAAAATTAGTCAAAATATCTCCCAGTCTTAATTCAAAACTGTTGTTCACCAATCTTTCCTTGAAAAAGAATGGCACTACTGTGAATGCAGCCATTGATTCTCCAACTGAAAGTTGTATCCCAGTTGTTAAAACACACTTGCTGCCACTTGATTATTTGAAACTTCCTGTCTGCTAACTATATTGTTTGGCCAAACAGTTGCTGGGTTGCAAAAAAAAAAAAATATATATATATATATATATATATATATATATATATATATATGGGTTGGATTTTTAGATGGTTTAAGAGTCTATATTTTGATATGCAGAGTTTAAATAAGTATTAAAATCTTCTTAGAATTTGGGATAAATATTACTAGTGTCATGATTAATTAAGGTTAAGCATCATGGTGCAGTGATAAAATCCTGAGCGGTATGAGAAATGCCAGCAGCAAATCTGGCTATTTTCACCTAACTCTCTGCTTGAGCTGTGAAAAGTGCATGATAGTTAAAATTAGTAGTGACTTCTATACAGATTGCGATGTAATCAGGCACAGTCTGTTGCAAGTCTAATGTGGTTAGTCACACAGTGTTTTGACGGATAAAGGAGACCAAGTACTTAATTTTCAAAACAGTTTAAAAGGGCTCCAGGCCTACTAATGTCCTGTAAGCTATTTGCATGGCACATATAAGTAATCTTTTTGGAATATGTTATAGTGCTTCAACGTATGCCAGTACATGTTGGAAAAGGTCATAAACTTGCAACACCAGCAGTTGGCTCATTCATTGTTATGGGGCTGGGAGGATTACATACATAGGTAATGGCATGGTTTCATGAGTCATCTCCTTTGAATAATTGGGAGCAAGTCACAATGTGTTTTTTTTTTTTTTTTTACAGAAGTTTGACCTTCACGTTTGCACACAGCTGAAGCCAATGCCTAATGCTGCATTGTGTCTGACATACATGTGGCACTGTAGACATTTATGACTTTGGGTGATCTGTGCAGTTGTTTATCAGTCTTACAAATCTTCAGATGATGCCAGGAATGGGTAATGAGATTGAGTTACAGTGACTATTTCAAAATCTCATTACCTACTCCTGTTGTTGGGTATTTAGTCCAGCTGTTACATTGGCACAGCATCAGGAACTCTTGTAATCAGTCTCTCTGTTATGATGTCATACTGGAGGTGGGGCTCAGAAATAGGTTATGACTAAAGCTGTGAGATAATTTATGCTGTCTGCAATGCTACCCCAAGACTTTTCACATCTGTCTATAAGTTTCTGCTTAATTGTAAAGTGACTCATTTCATGTGTCGGTCATATTTTAAAAGATCATCAGTTATAACAACTAAAAGTTTGGAGGGTGAAATTCCTTTTATTGGGAACTATTTAAATAGCCATATAAATATTTTAATGCCTTTTTATGCATAATGAACACAATTATACATTGTTGTTGAAATACTAATAATGTCATTAAATCTGAGTGCATTGCTACCTTTAGGCTTATAACATAACTATCCATTTACTTTTCCTACAGGATATTGTTCATCAAAGTATAATCTTTTGTATCCTACTTATTTCAATTATTTTCAGGTGAAATGTTGTCTAAGCATTCAGCATGAAATAATTTTTTTTTCAAGCATAGCGTGAAATAATTCTGAAGCACAGAAATTAAATGTGTATGTATTAAGAAACAGAATCTGTTTAATATTTTTGCGTTTTGTTGGGAGGAGGTGTTTCATTTTTGTCTCTGTTTCTGTAATTGTATGTTCATTTGAATTTTTGATTGTAATGGAAAAACTGTAATTTATTCACTGATTCACCTTCAGCAGATTGTGGACCGTGATTTGGGTTATTCAGTGCTACCAGGCTTAAGGAAGAAGGGGTAGAAAAAATCTGAGTGTAGAACTCTCTGCTGGGGTCAAGTCTTATAAGATTTTTATATTGTAATTTATGAGATTCTTTTATGACCCATTCCATAATCATGATTAAGAGGCTCTTCATGCTGATGGGTGTGTAAATCCCAGGGTCCATGGTGGGGTAGCCATTGCAAAGTGTCATCATAATGGCTGTGCACCAAACCTCAGGGACAAAACCAGTGGATAAGCTCAGGTGAATGGTTTTCTGGATGTCCAAATGATGCCTTAATGGCGGATCACAGGATGCTTTCTAGGACAGGCATAAGTCACCTCTCAGCACCCTGTAGAAGACCAAGTATAAGGGCAATGTTTTGAGGTGGTCCACATAAGCCTTGGTTTCTATACTATGTATTCTTTTTTGTGTGGAACTTCTGTGGACACTCCAGTTGCTGAATATGCCTGGTTAGGTACATACTGAAGGGGACATTGTACTCAAAGAATGGTTGTGAGAGCAGAGTACAACACAGCAATGACATATTTGGATATACATACCATACCCTTGTTGTAAATATAAAATGATTTCCTCACTACAGTAGACACTTGATGGTTGAAAGCCAAGTCACTGTCTACATACATTCTCAAATCTCTGACTATTGTGTGCATATTCTTAGGGGTGTATTATCAATATAGTACATTGCAGGGTGGCCATCTTTCCAAAAGGTGCTATTATGCACTTCCTATTATTGAATTTTAGATCGTGACTCTGTCACCAGTTATTATTCTGTGTCAGGCCTTCTTGGATGGTGTTTGTGAATTGGGGTGGGGTGATCATTGACTGCATCTAATATACAATCATCTGCAAACTTGGCCAGCCACAGGCCTTTGATGTTAGCTTTGACTTCAGTGAAATAGGTGCCAAACAGGAGCAACCTCAGCAGTGAGACCTGTAGCATTCCTCTAATGAAAAGCCTCTATTTGGAGGTAGACACCTGCATTCTAATTTCTTAGATTCTACTGGGGAGCCATCTGTCTATCCAGTGGGTGACATAGAGATTTACACATAATTTAGTGAGCTTATTTATGATGCCTGACTGGGGTGTTGTGTCATATGCCTTGACCAGGTTGCGGTAAGTAGTATGCACCATTTTTCCATTGTCCACTACATTGCTGACCTTCTTGGAGAAGCCCACCAGGCTGAGTAGGCAAGACCCTTCCTTGATGAGCCCAAACTGAGTTGGATCCCATGTTTAAAGGTTTTCTATGTCTTCATTTAACACTTCCATGATTATTCTTTCCATATCTTTCCATATTAAATTTACCAGGCTTATGGGTCGTTAGCTCCTTGGGTCCATGAATGGCCCATGCTTGTGCCACAGAATAACTGTTGCAGTCCTCTATTCATTCAGCACAAAGTCTTCTTGGAAGCTGTGGTTAAACTGGGATTCTAGTGAGTCCAATATTTGATATGTTTAATGCTAGTAAGGATACTGGGATATTATTATAGACCATTGATGCAGTGATCTTAGCCCTGGAGATTGCCTTGAGGACCTGTTCCCTAGTAATAGTTGGGGGAGTTATGGCTGTGGGTATTTCCTGAGGGGTGTCTAGGGGGAGAGGGAGGTAAAATTAGAGCTAAATTTATTGTCCATTAGATTTGCTACGGCTTCTGGTCTGCATAAATGGCACCATTTACAATTAATTTGACGCAATATTTTGTATTGCCTTTGAAGTTGCAGACATAGCTTAAGAAAGATTTGTGATTGTCCTTGACCTGGCTTGCTATTTTACCTCAACTGTGGCTTTGGTAGACTTGATTAGTCCTCTGGGTTTCTTGTTAAGTTTGATGTGGGAGTTATTACTTTGCTTGGCATTCATCCTCCTAATTTTTGCCATAAATTTCTTTCCTTTGTTATACAACCTATTGACATTGGGATTCCACCAGGGAGGCTTGTTTTAGCTTTCATATTGGCATTTTTGTGGTTAGACTTATTCTTAGGATACATCATAGAAATGTAGACAGTTTGTACATTTAAATTCTTTGACTATTATGATATTTTCATCCACTGGTTGAGGGATTTTGAAAAAAGAATACAGATTTGTAGTCTGACTCAGCTGGGAAGACTTTACCAGAGAGATCTTCCATATAGGTGCTATATTTTTAAAGAACAGGTCAAGAACGTTTTATCATCTAGTTGTCATTTTGAATATCTGATGCAGAAAGTTCCTGTTTATGAAATTAAGAAATGTTGGTGTGTTGCGTATAATCGAGGTAAAGGTTTCTAAATTTATCAACAGATAGTTAAAATTTCCCAGATGCTGCGTATGTATGTAATCAAGTATCTGCTATGTGTATCTACAGTGCTGTCCTGTATTTGCCTATGTGTATCTACAGTGCTATCCTGTATTTGCCTATGTGTATCTACAGTGCTGTCCTGTATTTGCCTATGTGTATCTACAGTGCTGTCCTGTATTTGCCTATGTGTATCTACAGTGCTGTCCTGTATTTGCCTATGTGTATCTACAGTGCTATCCCATATTTGCCTATGTGTATCTACAATGCTGTCTTGTATTTGCCTATGTGTATCTACAGTGCTGTCCTGTATTTGCCTATGTGTATCTACAGTGCTGTCCTGTATTTGCCTATGTGTATCTACAGTGCTGTCCTGTATTTGCCTTTGTGTATCTACAGTGCTGTCCTGTATTTGCCTATGTGTATCTACAGTGCTGTCCTGTATTTGCCTATGTGTATCTACAGTGCTGTCCTGTATCTGCTATGTGTATCTACAGTGCTGTCCTGTATTTGCCTATGTGTATCTACAGTGCTGTTCTGTATTTGCCTATGTGTATCTACAGTGCTGTCCTGTATTTGCCTATGTGTATCTACAGTGCTGTCCTGTATTTGCCTATGTGTATCTACAGTGCTGTCCTATATCTGCTATGTGTATCTACAATGCTGTCCTGTATTTGCCTATGTGTATCTACAGTGCTGTCCTGTATTTGCCTATGTGTATCTGCAGTGCTGTCCTGTATTTGCCTATGTGTATCTACAGTGCTATCCTGTATTTGCTCTTGATATGCAATCATATTTGGAATGTTTAATGCACATTACCATACAGTAAGTTCTCTCCTATGTAAATGTTGTTGACCTGTTTGCTCTACATATCCCTAGTGTTATTATTGTAGTTTATATTCATTCACTGTGTAAATTGTTTTCTCTAGTCTAGCTTTTTTTCCCAAGAATCCACTGAAAAAGGGCCTCAGCCAAGTCGGACACTCCTGGTAAGATAAATACATGCATAAATAATTGGGTCTACTGTTTAACTTCAAAAATACACTTCTTTGAAATTACACAGTAGACCCTGGGTTATGCGAAAGTGCACTTACTCGAAAGTGCACTTTCGCGAAACCCACTTCAGCGAATGGGCTACATACTGCAATTTAGTGCAGTAGCCACGTACCTTAGGGTTAGGGCACAGGTCATGGTAAGGGGATAGCTATTAAGGCTATCCCCTTACCATGACCCGTGCCCTAACCCTAAGGTCCGTGACTATCGCACCATAGTGGAGGACATAGAATGTTTCCCTACTGTCCTCCACTCTGGTGCGATATGTTCGCAGAAGCAGTGTTGGCGGAAGAGCACTTTCGAGTAAGTGCACTTTCGTGGAAAACAGGGTCTGCTGTATAATTTTAAAGAAGTGTATTTTCGAAGTTATATAGTAGACCCAAATAAATATATGTATTGGAAGGTCACTGAATGCATTTAAGAAATGGGCATTATTTTGGGGGTCATTGAGGGTTCCTGTAAAATGCTATGATCTGATGGGTGTTTTTATAAATGTTAGTAAGCTCCATTTGTGAGTCTGTGGGAGACTGCCTTGAGGGAATGTGATCTTTATCAAATATGGATACTTCACCATAGCTCCCATTGGATATGAAAACATGATAGGCTCAATACCCTGGTACAGAGAGGATGCCTTATGCACCTTTAAACCAGGTTTCAGTAATAAAATGCACATAAATGTACTTCAAATACATTAGAGCTTCAAGGTCAGGCAATGTGTCATTTAGAACCTAGTACTGAGCAGCACCTCACTAATATTGTCTGGTGCTTTGTTTGTTACATTTTTAGGGTCGAAAAGCCATTATCAGGATTCTGCCTACATAAGGCATTATTGAGGTAGCAAGGGCTTTATCGAGTATATGGAAACCTTGGAATGAGAGGTGCAAGCTGTCCTAGACAAAGCAAGTAGGGCTGTGCAATAGTCCACCCCACCCTGAGACATACTGGATCCCCCACCAAAGGCATCAGGTACTCTGCCAGTTGTTGAAATCCGTCATCATTTCCTTGTACCGCACAATAATGTTTGGTGAAGATAGAATTCTGCTCAATATCAGAGTCTGTTGTTCATTTGTCACATGCACTGACAGCTTGGAAATGTCTATTTCTACATATCTCTTAAGGTTTTGTGCACCAGGTAACCTACGCCCACATGGGATACCGTAATACATCTTCATCTCAAAGTGTTTTGAGTTCCTTCAACGCACTGGAGATCTTCGCACCTGAAAGACAACTTACTATTACCCTATTTTTGCCCAGAGTTGTGACAGTCTAGTCTGTGTACCTTACTATGGAGTCACCAATCACCAGTATATTTTTCATTAGTGGAGGGTTTAAGGTTACTTGGTTTGGGGTTATTTTTTTCCAGTGTCTCATCATTATGGATATAGAAGTATGTTTTCTGTTTTTTAATTACCACTGAGACCTAGTCTTGTTTGACCTTGGAGGATTCGGCAAAACCTTTTTTTACAGCCTCAGTATATGAAAAATTTCCATTTATTTGTGTGTCTGCTATGGAGCTGTGTGGCACTCACAAACTGTGGCTTTTTTGTGGGGGCCATGCTTCTATCTTACTTAAATATTTGCACCTCTCACAAGTAGTTTGGGATGGGGTG
Organism: Protopterus annectens; assembly: GCF_019279795.1. Classification (NCBI taxonomy): domain Eukaryota; kingdom Metazoa; phylum Chordata; order Ceratodontiformes; family Protopteridae; genus Protopterus; species Protopterus annectens. Next base: position 1,738,790,444 of record NC_056729.1, on the reverse strand, counting down.
CGTAGCAGTTCATTGCTCATGAAAGTTAGGCAGTTGCTGCACTGTCTGAGTAAACCATGTGGTGGGATGTTGTAAAGGAAGGGAAGACAAGCTACCTAACCTTCCATTTTAGTCCAAGAGTGTAGACATTTGTACATTTTTCAGTTTGCTGTCACTTTTTTATTTATGAATCCTTATGAGTACAAAACAGTAAATGCTTATTTTCCTTTATACATTTTTATGAGTTAGTACCAAAAATGATTGCAGTATAAAGGTTAACTATTATAGGTCTTCTAATATGGTAGAAACAACATGCAGTAATATATCTTAGTCCTAAGTAAATTGGCAATGCCTTTTTCATATCCTGTTCATGGTATGCCTCTGACTAGACTTGTTAGGATTAAATCTTCAAAGTGCTGGGATGCACTAAAGTGCAGGTTTGCACAATCCTGCAAAAAGAACAGCTCAGAGCTATACAACTGAGCCAAGACATTGATCAAACAAAATCCTCTCCCCAAAAAATAATCACTGCTACCTCTCAAACAGCTTCTTTGCTGTAATAGTAACTAATAAAAGAGAAGAGAAAACACCAGACTAAGCATTGAGAAATAGCTCAGTAATTAATTAATTCAGCCAGGTGATTATACAACACACTTTAATTTCCAGCAAAGAAAAGGTAATAAAATAATTAAAATATGTGTGAATACTACTAAAATGGCAGAAAGAAAATGAAAGGAAACAGTAGATTTAGCACAGGGAAGTAAGACGACAATTAATGGATTCAGTTAGGCAATCAAGAAAAACACGAAACTTCCAAATATCACTTGGGAAAATGAAACGAGCAAAACTCAAAAAAACACGAAACTTCCAAGTATCACTTAGGAAAATGAAACGAGCAAAACTCAAAAAAACCACAAAACTTCCAAGTATCACTTAGGAAAATGAAACGAGCAAAACTCAAAAAAACACGAAACTTCCAAGTATCACTTAGGAAAATGAAACGAGCAAAACTCAAAAAAACACGAAACTTCCAAGTATCACTAAGGAAAATGAAACGAGCAAAACTAAAAAAAAAACACAAAACTTCCAAGTATCACTTAGGGAAATGAAATGAGCAAAACTCAAAAGAACACAAAACTTCCAAGTATCACTTAGGAAAATGAAACGAGCAAAACTCAAAAAAACACGAAACTTCCAAGTATCACTAAGGAAAATGAAACAAGCAAAACTCAAAAAAACACAAAAACTTCCAAGTATCACTTAGGAAAATGAAATGAGCAAAACTCAAAAAAACACAAAGCTTTCAAGTATCACTTAGGAAAATGAAACGAGCAAAACTCAAAAAAAAACACAAAACTTCCAAGTATCACTAAGGAAAATGAAATGAGCAAAACTAAAAAAAACACAAAACTTCCAAGTATCACTAAGGAAAATGAAATGAGCAAAACTCAAAAAAAAACACAAAACTTCCAAGTATCACTAAGGAAAATGAAACAGCAAAACTCAAAAAAACACAAAAACTTCCAAGTATCAATTAGGAAAATGAAACGAGCAAAACTCAAAAAAAAAACACAAAACTTCCAAGTATCACTTAGGAAAATGAAATGAGCAAAACTCAAAAAAAACCCCACAAAACTTCCAAGTATCACTTAGGAAAATGAAATGAGCAAAACTCAAAAAAAAACAGAAAACTTCCAAGTATCACTAAGGAAAATGAAACAAGCAAAACTCAAAAAAACACAAAACTTCCAAGTATCACTAAGGAAAATGAAATGAGAAAAACTCAAAAAAACACAAAACTTCCAAGTATCACTAAGGAAAATGAAAGCGCAAAACTTGTTTATATACCACAAAAAATACAGAATCAACAGATGGCAGTAATTGTAGAAGAAATAAAGTACTTTCTTGGTTTTTATCTTTACAATGAGGTCAATATGCCACTTTTAGCTTTTCCAGCATGTGTGCATTATCTGCTCTTGGAGTATTGTACAAAATATACCAAGCAAACCTTGATCAGTAAAATGCAGCTAAGCTAAGAATCTGAAAAAAGCAAAGAAAAAAAACAAAATAATATAGCCAAGTTGTGGTAGCATAGGCAACCATGAACCATAAGAATGCCAAATTCAAGTAAAAAATATAAAAGCAAAGTCCTTTATTCATGCACAGAGGTAAGCGCTTTCACATTCGCTTCATCAGACCATCAAAACCCACATTATACAATACCTTGTATACCCAATATGCAAATCACTTATGCAATAAATCAATAAAGAACTTAAAAGCAAAGTAAACATCTAAACTTCATACTTTTCATATACTCTAAAACTTAATTTACATCTGTATGAGAGCATAAGATTGTCTACGCACACATAACTACATAAATAAAAATGCTAATAAAAATACTAGTAAAGGCAGAAACTACAAAACTAAGTCACTAACTAATCATAGAAATATCTACCTAATACCTAGCTAATAAATAGTATGAAAATAGTATCACTAAAAACTACTTAAAAATAGAATGTGTATGATACATAAATGAAGTATTCAGAGAAACTCAGAGAAAACACACAATATACTAAAACTAAAATTCTATGACATATTCTAACATAAAAACTGCATGAACCATAAATAGGAGAAAACAACTTAATAGGCGTGCATTAATATAAGTGACAACAATGATGGGTCTGAACAATACCCAAAAATAAAACATAATAAATGGCACAAAGTCATAAAGATGAGCATCATATTAAAATTGTCCAATAAATATAAACAGATATCTCAAATAGCAGCTTATCATACGAGCAAGGAATAAGTAAATTGGCCAATGCTATAAACATACGAATAGAAGGAGACTATAAACATATCCACAAGGCATAGTAATGCAAAAATCCATACACACATAGCCAAAATCCATTAAAATGCGGTACCTTTACTTATGCTGCTCGGTTAAAAAAACTCCAGCTCTACTCAGTGGCATACCGCCTACTTCGAGGCGATCTATGCCTGACATACAAAGCTATGTCAAATCCAGAATAAATGGACATGCTCCACCTCAGTAAATCTAAATCCCTTAGAGCCACACGCTCGAGGGACTTGAACCTCAGCACAGAAATAAATAGAACTTGCTGGAGGGACAGGTTCATAACCCAGAGGCTCCCTTCGCTCTGGAATAGAATTCCAGTTCATGTGAGGCAGAGCACCTCACTGAATCTCTTCAAGAAGAATCTCGATAGGTGGATGGGAGATCGTAGTTTTGTCCCAGGGATTACTCCCGTGTCACTATTAGACAGAGGCACAGTAAACTAAACCTTAAATAGGGCACAGTATACTCAAATCAAGGGGTGGCGTAAGCCATACAGAATCGGGCTAGGCTTATAATTGCCCCAGGACAGATAGCCTAGTATGAACCTATGAACCTATGAACCTATGAACCATTCTTCTGGACTTCAAGACAGGTTTGAGGGAGGGTCTTTCATTAAGGCCTCTCCCTCTATCTGCTCTAAGTCTCAAAATCCAATTCATTTCCCTCCTCTCAGTGCCATTCCTTAAATCACCCTCCCGGTTAATCGGTATGATCATATCTATCACCATAAAATGGAATATATACTCTTTCCCCATAGCTGAAACATGCTTGGCTAAAGCATTATTAGGTGAATTTATCCTAATAGCATACAGATGTTCCCTTATTCTATTGCGGAACATCCTGTTCGTTTTTCCAATATAGAATGAGCTACATAACTTACACTCTGCCAGATAAACAACACGTAAAGTATTGCAGTCCACTGACACTTTGAACCTAAATTCCTGTCCTGTATCAAGATGTATAAAGAGGCCACTGGAATTCAGGAGACCACAAAAATTGCACTGCCCACAAGGTACGGTACCCATGGTCTCTCCTACTCCACATCTGTCAACTGATTGGCATAAAATCTTTTTCAAATTAGGTTTATTCTTAAACCTAAATCGTGGTCTATCACCCACAATGGCCCTAATCTCTGGTTTATAGTTTCAGGGAGGGTGTGATGTACGGAGCCCTTCTCTTTTTATGTAGAGAAGTTTCTCCGACCTATATTGGAGTTGAATACTGTGGTCCTCAAAGATACAAGACAATTCCTTCTTGACCTATATGGTTTTACTAGCACCTTGAGGATAGGGATAGACATTCTCTTTGCCATGCTAGATGTACAGTCTTTGTTTACTATCATTGTGAATGAATTGGGTGTGCTATCCATCAAGAACTATTTACTTAAACACAGTGAGTATAATGATAGACAGGTGGATTTAATCTGCCTATTTTTAGAAGTTATACTTGAGAATAATGTCTTTCTCTTCAGTCAGGAGATATATTTACAGCGTGATGGTATGGCTATGGACACTTCTTGTGCTAATAGCTACTCCAACATGTTTTTGGCCCTCTGTGAAGAAGATGTGTTGTTTTTGATAGATAGTTATAGGAGGCATGTCTTTTTCTACTGTCGTTTTGTGGACAACGTCTTTTTTATCTGGAAAGGTGGTTCAGATGAGTTGATGACATTTGTGACCCAGATGAACAACTTGACTGACTAGATATAGATCTGAAGAAGCGTACCCTGGAAGTACGCGAAAGCGCTCATCTTCTCTAATAAACCTGAAACTTATTTTATTATATTGTGGTGGTCCGTCTCCGGTTTTTACACAACTTGACTGACTACTTAAAATTTTCTTTGACCTTCTCTCCAACCAAGATAGAGTATCTGGATGTATATGTGGAAAAGTTAACTTGTGGTGTGATTAACACAGGGGTGTATAGGAAGAAGTGTTACAGGAACACCCTTTTACGTAGACAAAGTATGCATCCACATTATATTTTTAGAAATATAATTAAGGGGAAAGGAATTAGGATCTCTCGCCTGAATGCTACAGATCCTGGTTATAGGCAAGAATTGGCCATCTTTAGAGACAGGCTATCAAACCGAGACTACAGCTCTGAAGAGATCAATGAAGGTCTCTAAGGAGTAGACCAACTTAGAAGAGGGAGAGCCGCACATTACTTTTCAGATCCAGCACAGGATGAGAGGATACGAGATTGTAGACCCACTGGTGTGAGAATTCCCATGTTCTTCACCACAGATAATAGGGCCATCTAGGCTATTATCAGTAAGCATTGAAGAGTTCTTATGACTAACCCAGAGATTAGGGCCATTGTGGGTGATAGACCACAATTTAGGTTTAAGAATAAACCTAATTTGAAAAGGATTTTATGCCAATCAGTTGACAGATGTGGAGTAGGAGAGACCATGGGTACCATACCTTGTGGGCAGTGCAATTTTTGTGGTCTCCTGAATTCCAGTGGCCTCTTTATACATCTTGATACAGGACAGGAATTTAGGTTCAAAGTGTCAGTGGACTGCAATACTTCACGTGTTGTTTATCTGGCGGAGTGTAAGTTATGTAGCTCATTCTATACTGGGAAAACAAACAGGATGTTCCGCAATAGAATAAGGAAACATCTGTATGCTATTAGGATAAATTCACCTAATAATGCTTTAGCCAAGCATGTTTCAGCTATGGGGAAAGAGCATATATTCCATTTTATGGTGATAGATATGATCATACCGATTAAACGGGAGGGTGGTGAAAGGAATGGCACTGAGATGAGGGAAATTAATTGGATTTTGAGACTTAGAGCAGATAGAGGGAGGGCCTTAATGAAAGAGCCTCCTTCAAACCTGTCTTGAAGTCCATAAGAATGGTTGTTAAGTAAAGGTACCGCATTTTAATGGATTTTTGCTATGTGTGTATGTAGTTTTGCATTACTATGCCTTGTGGCCATGTTTATAGTCTCCTTCTATTCATATGTTTATAGAATTGGTCGATTTGCTTATTCCTTGCTCGTATGATAAGCTGCTGTTTGAGATATCTGCTTATATTTATTGGACAATTTTAATATTATGCTCATCTTTATGACTTTGTGCTATTTATTATGTTTTATTTTTGGGTATTGTTCAGACCCATTATTGTGGTCACTTATATTAATGCACGACTATTAAGTTGCTGCTTTCTCCCATTTGTGGTTTGTGTAGCTTTTATGTTAGAATATGTCATAGAATTTTAGTTTTAGTAAATCGTGTGTTTTCTCTGACTTTCTCTGAATACTTCGTTTATGTATCATACACGTTCTATTTTTAAATAGTTTTTAGTGATACTATTTTCATAGTATTTATTAGCTACATATTAGGTAGATATTTCTATGATTAGTTAGTGGCTTAGTTTTGTAGTTTCTGACTTTACTAGCATTTTTATTAGCGTTTTTATTTATATAGTTATGTATGTGTAGACAATCTTATGCTTTTATACAGATGCATATTAAGTTTTAGAGTACATGAAAAGTATGAAGTTTAGATGTTTACTTTGCTTTTAAGTTCTTTTGATTTATTGCATAAGTGATTTGCATGATGGGTATATAAGGTATTGTATAATGTGGGTTTTTATGGTCTGATGAAGCGAATGTGAAAGCACTTACCTCTGTGCATGAATAAAGGACTTTGCTTTTATATTTTTTATGTGAATTTGGCATTCTTATGGTTCATGGTTGCCTATGCTACTACAACTTGGCTATATTATTTTGTTTTACTTTTTTGGTAGCAAGGGATTTGCTCTGCTTGGTGTTGCTTCGTTTTAAAGAAAAAAAAACAGCTTTTAAATAGCCTTTCTCTCTAGCCAATGCATCTTTGATTTCCTGAAACAGCAGCATCTTAGAGTGCCCACATAAATAGCTAAAACTTTGCTTTAACAGTAACTAATATATAAATAGCAAAATTAGCATTTTAGTCAAAAAGAAACAACACAGTAATTAATTAATTAATTAACTAATTAATTAATTAATTAATTAATTAATTAATTCAGTTAGACAATTGTACTTTAAACCACTTCAAATACCAGCAAAGAAAAGGAAATAAACTTGTTACACTGCTAAAAACAGCATACACAGTTCAAACGGAGGGAAACAGATTTAGCACAGGAAAGCAACACAGTAATTTATGAATTCAGTCAGGCAACTTTACAACACAGCTTCTCAATTACCAGCAAAAGAAAGGAAACAGAGTAATCAAAACGTGTTTAAATAGTACTTAAAACAGCAAAACTAGTTAAAATGTTGAGACATATTTAGCACAGTGAAGCAATAGGTGCAATTAATGAATTCAGTCAGGTGACTGTACAAACACTGCTATTTTGAGCAAGGAGAATAAAATAAAATGAGCAGAACTTGTTTAAATACCAGAAAAACTACATAAGCAAATGGTGACAATAAGTGCAGAAGAAATTATGTACTTTCCTGAATGTTGGCTTTAAAATTTTCTTACATGTGTGGAATGGATTGGTAATAATGGGTCAAACACAGGTGCTCTCTTGCTACTAGGTCGCAACGCACTTACTTACTGACACTTGCTCAAACACACAAGTGATCAAGGTCCCATTAGCCTATCTCCAATTTATACATAGTTCTCCCAGTTCCCAACACTATACAACTGTGTAGCCCTACAATAACCCTAAGTCTAAGCCTAGTACTCCTTCCTAGTTCCAACCAGAGCCTTTGCTCCTTACTGTAAAACTCCACCCCCTCCTCCTCCCTAAACCCAAAGTCCCCAATCACTCCTGAAACCTAAATCTCCAACCCTGCTCCCTAAACCTAAACTTCCCAATAACTCCCTAACCTTAAATGTCTCCTCCCAGGCATTAAATCTAAAACTTCCTTTCTTCTCCCTGATGCAAAACTTCCTTTCCGCTTCCTAACCCTAAAATCTCCCTTCTGATGATGCTGCTATCACCCTGACTGAACTCGAATAATGCGTTCAGGTAAGGAGCAGCAGCTCCTGTTTGAGTCTGACTGTGAGCAGCATCCTACATGAGCTACAAGACTTTTGAGTCTGTGGATCTTAGTGGTCTTCAAGGACTTCAGAGCTGATTGATTGCATTAGAACTGCAAATTACATTCGTTTATAATCTATTGACGTTTCGTTTATAATCTATTGACGTTTCGTTTATAATCTATTTACGTTTCGTTTATAATCTATTGACGTTCTGCTTGACCAAAGCAGTACATCAATAAAATACATTTTATGTTGCTATCCTCTCATTTATTATTATTATATTTGTTTTTATTTAATTGGTGATCATAGGTAAACTAACTGAGTTAGGCATAAATCCCTATATTATCAAATGGATAGAAAGCTGTCTCACTGATGACAGGATACATGCTGTCCGGATAGGTGAATCTACCTCCGATAAGAAACCGGTTACTAGTGGCATCCCATGGTGCTCAATGTTGGGAACCCCCCTCTTTGGCATATACTTCTCTGAAGTGAAGGCCAATGTTGGTGGCTTCTGGCTCACCAGTTTTACCAATGATTGCAAGCTGGGAGCATTCACTGAATCCCCAAATGGCATTGATATCCTACAATCAGGCCTAAAAATGACAAACAACTGGTGCCAAAAGCATGGTCTGAGACTAAATGTTGAACAACATGTAATCATACTCTTTGGTAAATCAGATATCCCTACAAATCATAATATTGATAGCATATCCCTAAAAGTAGACCCAGTAGTGAGGGACCTATGAACGCAGATAGATTGTAACCTACACTTTGACCACCAGGTAGTTACAGTAGTCAGAAGCTCCTTCTGTGTGGCTCAACCTATAAGTAAAGGCATCAATTTTAAAGGCAATAATAGTGTCATTGTACTCAGCCCTCATTAGCTCCATAATCTAGTACAATGCTCCTTTCTGCATGAACCTAATCAGGCGCTTACACCAGTTGGAGTGGCCCCAGAGGTTTCTCACCAAAAATACAAAACATAAGACCCATGTCTTATGCAGGCCAACTAAAGGCCCTATCCTTTACTCCATCTCATATTGTTTACTGAGAGGTGACTTATACCTGACCTACAAGCCATTCTCTGATCCAGCCATGATGAAAATGTTACACATTTGCAAGACAAATTATACAAGGGTTATGCATTCCATGGACCTGAACCTTATCTGTGACTCTAACAGAACTTGCTGGACAGACAGATTCGTATCACAAAGGATACCTTGTCTATGGAATAAACTTCCCATCTTCAAAAAAAAAGTTCGCCCGTCACTCTCTTAAAAAAAAAAAATAGATAAATGGATCAAGACCCATAAATTCACTGCTGAGATACTGTGTATATCCAGTATGGGGAGAGGCAGTCTAAAATGACTCAAGGCTCCAGCATCCAAAGACCCACTGTCCTGATACTGCCCCGTCCCATATCTGGAGAATTAAGATATAATACTGTCACATCCCGGGTATTATTGTCTGGGCTTGTAAAAACTATTGTGCCATTAGTCTAGTAATCACGTATGAGCCTATGATGGGTTTGTTTCCAGTGCCTCACCTGTATATGGTTTTAATCTTTAATTTTACGTTTCAAAATCTGAAAACATTTAAACTAATATCAGTTCATTATATACTACTGCCTGTAGAGCCAGCATTAAAATGAATCTGTTGAGGTTACAAACCACAACATTTATTTTCTAAATTATCACCTGTGTTCTGTTCCTTCACCTTCTAACAGGCCAAATAAAATATATGCAAATTGCTCCCAGGGAGGCTTTATGTTATTTGAAATTCATAAAACCTAATAAAATAAATGAACTAATGGTTTTCACCTTCCAAAAGAGTGGGGTAATGTTTACATTGTCAGTGACTGTGCTGATTGCAATCATTTAATTATGGGCTGTTTGGTTCATTGCACTTGGTTAGATGACATACAGTATCAAAAGCTGTATAAATCGGTAAGCGTATCATATAAACATTGTAAACGTAAGTAATGCAATTAACAAGTAAATTTTAACAGATGGCAAAGACTGTGATTGTACAAATGGTATGTAGATAGCAAAGAATATTAGAATCATAAGTGAGCTATATACTTACTGTTAAATGTAATACACAGTAAATGTTAAAGTGAAAGGAATTATGAACATTACAGACAACAGGTAATTATCTGAAGATTAGCATAATTGTCCATAGGTGCATTTGCTGTTTTAAATCCAATAAAGCATCTATCTGGGTTGTCTAAACCTACTATTTGTTGCCAGGCATGTTAACGTTTTTTCTACTATGAGTTATTCATTTTTGTTTCAAGAGTCCTGTTACAGACTTGTTTAAAAAATATTGAGCTATATTTCCACAGTGACATGATATTCCTTTGTTTTCAGTGTTTAAGATAAAGTTAACAGGCATTATGAATGTACCCATTATGTAAAAATGATGGGTTTTCTAATGTTTCACTATGTTTATTGTAATGTTGTACTTCAAGAATAACAGTAAAAAGGTTATTATGCAAAACGCACACCTGAGGTAAATAATTTTTATGCACCAGAGTCAGTCGTGGAGATGAAGTTTGAAGAATCAGCATTTTTCTAAGTTTATATATAATACCTGAGTGGGGGAATACTATCAAATGCCTTGGCTAGGTCAAGGTAGGCGGATTGTACTGTTTTACCCTCATCCATGGCCTTAGTGACTTTCGCACAGAAATCCATCAGATTTAGTAGGAATGACCTGTCCTTGGCAAAGCTGAATTAGGTTGGGTCCAGTGTTTGGAGGTTTCCCATGTCATTGTTTATCAGGGCAATCATTATTCTTTCCATGGTCTTACACATAGCACTTGTCAGACTTATGGGTCTGTAATTTTCCTGGTCAGTAGATGGTTACCCTTTATGCAGAGTATTGACTGCTGCTGTCCTCCATTCTACTGGGACAAACCCAGTCAGGAAGCTGTGGTTAAACAGAGATCCTAATGGGCCTGATAAGTCCTGATTTAAGCTATTTAAGAGGCAACCTGGTATATTGTCAAGCCCCATTGAAGCCGTGATTTTAGCTTTAGAGAGCGCAGTGGCAACCTCTCCTTTAGTGATAATTGGCGGCAGAGTGGTGGAGAGTATTTCTTGGGGAAGAACTAGAGGGGTGAAATTTGAGCTGAATTTGTCAGTAAATTGCGCTATGTCTTTTGGCTGAGTATAAGTGATGCTATCCACATCTAATTCTGCACATTGTTGGGTGTTGCCCTTAAGAGTGCGGACATAACTGAAAAATGCCTTATGGTTGTCCTTAGGTTTGGGGGGTATTTTTACTTCAAAGTCTGCTTTCAGAGACTTGACTAGTTCCCTGATTTGCTTGTTTAGACTAATGAGGGACTTTGTGCTCAGCTGTGCACATTCCCTCGTACTTCATGACAGGATTTTCTTTCTTTTGTTGCACAAACAATTAATACCTGTGATCCACCAGGGTGGCTTGTTTTTGCAGTTTGACCTAGGTTTATTTTGATCTGATACTGCCACTTCTATGCATCTGTTTGTATGGTTGAATAGGGCTTTTGTGTATGACTCTGCATAGGTTTCTATGAGTTCTGGATTTGGGGGAGCTAGAAAAATACCTATGCCTTCTGTTAGTAGGGGTACTAGTTTTACCTTTATTTCAAGGGATAGGACATTATGCTCTGACCTTACCAGTGATGACATCACATGGGGGGGGGGTGCAGCACTCTCTCATATTTGTGAGTTCCAGATCTAGGATATTTGTTCCCCTAGTGGGAGTGCAGACTAGCTGCTCCAAGGCTTTGAATTTACAAAGTAAAGAAATCTTTGGGTCTGCATGATAGTGGTCACATATGTCTCCCAATTAATGTAAGGGTAATTAAAATAACCTATGAGTATGGTATTGGGCTGGATGGTGAGTTATTTTACTTCAGTTATGATGTATGGGTTTCTTGGTTCATGGGGGGGGACCTACAGATAGCAAGAATATCGTAATGATTTTCCCATGGTTAGTTGGATATGGAGAAACTCAAACATGTCATATTGTTTGAGCAGCCTTGAGGTGTGCTTATCCTTTATGCAAATGTATACACCTCCATGATTTGCTCTTTCATGTTCAGTGCATGGACGGAATGAATGAAAGGCATTATAGCCATGCACTAACTGCACAGTCATCAGCATTATCTATGGTGAATAGAACTTCTAAGGAGTGCAGTTTTTTATTCAGACTCCTAGCATTGAGCAGTAACACCTTTAGCTTGTCCTGAGTAGCTTTTGTTATGTTGGAAGGCTTGTCTGTTGGGCAGTGCCTAAAAAAGGCACTATGGGATAAAGAATGTTTTGGCTACTATCCAAAAGTCTAGAGGTGACAGGTGGAGACCATCCCTGGCAAAGCAACATATCCTACCAACCATGTCCTTCAGGCTGACAGGTATTGGATCCCTTTGAAGTGGCATCATCCTTGGAGAAGGTAGAATGGTGCTCACCGCTAGTCTCATACCTGCCTGGGACACTTATTCTGAGAGCAAAATAATGTCTCTCTCATATTGTCTAAGGAGTTACATGTCAAGTTATTTACGCCCACATGGACTATGACTGAGTCATACTGGTACTTAGGGGTAAGTGACCTGAGTGCTTCTGTAATCTGGCAGTCCCAGACAGGCAACTAACTGTAACTTTTTCTTTATCTAGCCTGGTAAGAGAGACATCAGAGTGTCTCACAATGGAGTCCCCTATGACCAGAATATTGGGTTGTGGAGTGTTTTGCCTTATGTACTTGGTAGTTGAGACACACTAAGATTTGGCTTTATGCATTTTGATGGGAATTGTCTTGTTTGTATGCATGCAGAGTTTCTGAGAATAGCACCTTTAAGGCCTTTAAGGTATGGGTAAGTTACATGTGAACACCTCCACATATGTGAGTCTATGTGTGCTGTCCTTTGCAGGTTGCAGTGAGAGATGTGTCTGTGTCTCTCACAATCTGTTGGTTGCTTTTCATGTCTGTATTTGAGAGTCTACCTCCAGTGCCAAAGTGTAACTACATCTCTCACATACTGTATTTGTCTGTTCAAGAATTAAGTGGTTGTCAGTGTATATAAGGAAATTGCTACATTTCCTCAGGATGTCCGTAACCACCAAGCTGGATGCAAAGATAGCAGGAAAGTGCCCATTCATGGTTGCAGGTCCTAATGTGTACTTGCAAGGTATAGGAGTGGAGGGTGTTTGTACCTGGATGAGGGAAGGGTGTTTACTTGGTGTGATCTGCAGCTAACCTAACCAATGATACTGCCCACGTCCTAACCAGAAGCTCTCTGAGCACCAATACTCCTGTATGCTATAGTAAGGTAAGACAGACCTAAATAGTCCCAATTAAATGTGTAAATGATGCTCATTGTGCAAACTAGTTGCCCCGTGAGTAACGTAGGAAAGAAGTGAAGTATGGTGATTGGGTATATACAAGGCACCAATAACTGCTTCTGTGCCAAGAATTGCTTCACACAAAGACAATAAAGGCAAAATGCTCTGAGGTGGTACCAAGCACATCTAAGTGATACAGTTGTATGTGAATTTATACACAGTAGACTCTGGGATATTATAACAGCTGAATGATATTTGTCAGGAACACAGAGTAGCATAAAATATGTCTTGGCTGCATAATGCTCTGAAAAGGACATTTAGTGATATTCCTTCTATGTTGGCAACATTATTTTGAAGAGAGAAATGGAGCATCTCACACGGGAAATGTGTAAATTGCATAGGGCACAGTGCACTGACTGGCAAGTCAGCATGTTAGGTAGTAGACTCATCACAGGTCTATGAAAGTATAATAATTATATATGTGTCATTATCAGACAGGCCATATAATTATATATGTGTTATTATCAGACATGCCATATAATATATATGTGTTATTATCAGACATACCTTATAATATATATATATATATATATATGTATTATCAGACATGCCTTATAATATATATGCATTATCAGACATGCCATATAATTATATATGTGTTATTATCAGACATGCCATATAATATGGGTGGCGCAGTGGTGCAGCGGTTAATGCTGTCGCCTCACAGCAAGAGGTTCTCTGGTTCGATTCTCGGCTGGGGTGCCTTCTGTGCGGAGTTTGCATGTTATCCCTGTGTTCGCGTGGGTTTCCTCCGGGTACTCCGGTTTCCTCCCACATTCTAAAGACATGCTTCTGGAGCATTTCTCCCTGGGCCTCTGCTGAAAACAGGATCTGTGGAACCTAGTCGGACTTTCCCGGTCAACAAATGTTAAATAAATAAAAATAAAAATAAAATAAAAATAAATATATATGTGTTATTATCAGACATGCCTTATAATATATATGTATTATCAGACATGCCATATAACTATATATGTGTTATTATCAGACATGCCATATAATATATATGTGTTATTATCAGACATGCCATGTAATATATATATATATATATATATATATATATATATATATATATATATATATATATATATATATATATATGTGTGTGTGTGTGTATCAGACATGCCATATAATATATATGTGTTATTATCAGACATGTCATATAATATATATATATATATATATATATATATATATATATGTGCTTTCAGACATGCCATATGTATACAAACATGTCACTCTCATTGTGTCTGACAAGCAAATCACCAGATACACTTCATGTCAGAAAAACTTTCTGAAAATGAGTGTGTAAACCCTAAATTCATGTGAAATGTCAAACCCATATCACAACACAGTGGCACCACCATCTGTGACAGATGTGGATGTTGAAGCCACATAAAGGCCACATGCCACAGTACCTTAGCGGGACTCCTAAATGTCCAGTCATAGCTTTGTAAGCAGAGACTTTAGGAAATGCATGCTGTGAACAACATGTTGGGAGTGAAATATTTTTGGATAAATAGCAAGATGTCAAATAACCATATTTCAAAGCCAGTCTGAGATACTTCCTAGCTAAAATCTGGCTCTGTTCTTGCCCAAAACTAGGATAACCTATACTCCTAAATGTGCACAAGTACTTCTTCATTCCTTATACCTCCTTACCCTCCCTTTTTCACTTACTTCCTTATTTCAAATTCTCTTCCCTACCTTTCTCTCTAAATGTACCATAAACCTATTTTCCCTCACTTCATATTGCAATTCCTGTTTGTATTACACTAACTTACCTTTAATTTCTCTATCTGCCTAAAATTTCTGTAAATATTAAATGATTGTCATATAACTTGTATTGATTCGTAACCAATGTTTTTATGTTATTTCTAATTTGTTTTAATTATATAAATAGCAGATGTTTTTGTTTTATTTTTGAAAATTGTAAAATTACTTTCCTTAAAATGTTTTGTAAAAATTTGGAACTTTTCTTCTCATGCCTCCACTGGAAATGGGCTTCTACCCAGTTGGACTTTCCCAATAATCAAATGTCAGTAAATAAATAAATAACTGTCAGTAAATAAATAAATAACATACTGGAGTGCATAACCAACTTGCATAGCCAAAAAGGGTGACATAAATTGCCTTCATCAAAACCAACCTGGGGATTCAATAAACTCTGCGTAGTCTTTGCGCGAAGCCTACATGGAGTTTATGTGTTTGCGTGGTGAGCAGGAATGCTAATTACATATTCATATCACACACCACATTTTAACATAAACAATTGTGCTTTTATGGCTAAACCATGTAAAGCAACACAGACAGCAGTAGACATGTAGACCTGCTTACCTATGGGCAAACTCGGTCTGCAGGATTGCGTGGATTGAAACATTGATTTCAATGGTTAATAATTTGGCAAAGTATATGATCCAAACACATTACAGGACAGTGTATGCAGTGAAGAGTATTGTGGAATCCCATTCCAGGCATTATGTACAAAAGTTGTGTAAATGATCCGTAACAGTACATGGACTGCGATTTAAAATAAACAGTCAGGGGACGTAAGTGTATTGAATAGGGACACACAGATGAACTGTAGGAATGAACACAGGGAGCGATGACAGGTGAAACATCTTAATGTACAGCAGATGAGGGCATGTCAATAAAGATAGGTGTAGCAGAACACTAATCATATATTGACATGATACTGTACAGACTGCACAGTGCAAATGTATATTATGTGACTGTCACACAAGGTGACATAACAATGGAGAGATACCTTAGTGATATAAGCATCCTGACATGAACAATGGAGAACAATTTATAGTTCCTAATTCACATTACTGCATGTCTTTGGAAAGTGGGAGGAAATCAGAGCACACAGAGGAAACCCATTCAAGCAGAGGGAGGACATGCAGAGTCTGCACAGAAGGGAATCCAGCCGAGAACCAAATCACAGAACCTTTAGTTGGGAGTTGGCAGCACTACCCATTGTGCTTCCTCATGTTCAAATAAATGTCCCAGGAACAAGCTGCATTGTGTGAGAGAGAACTCTGCTGACATTACAGTCATATTCAGACAACTCATTTTGCATAGCTTCACAACATGCAGCTAACCCCTATTGTAAATACATCCCCAGTAGATGTCCAAGTGGGACACATAGTTACAGGCTCATCGACAACAGTAAACAGAAGCATGCACAGTTATTGACAATATCAGAATAATACCACCAGTAATCCCGTGTCTATGACAGAACATATGTGATTGTGAGTGATCATAGATGGTTCTGCATGAATACACTTCTCCAACTATTATGAGATGCCAGCAATTTATGAGACTAATGAAGCACACTGTCCTGACACTGAAACATCTGTTGGAAGTGTTAGGAGGGATACTGCTATACCTATATGTGACATTATGATCAATCCAGGCTACCTGACAGGAGTGCTTGGCATGTGTGACACCCCAGAACTGGCCCAGTAAACAAGGAGCCTCGACCCTCACCACTGGCAACAGTGGGGGATGTACACACTGGGCGGATGACAAGTACACACACAGTATAGTGCAACTTTCTTTAAGAGCACACAGAGACTACAGTCAGTCTGGGGCTGGTTTCTCCCTCTTTCTTCAGATCTCCAATAAGACTCTCCATTGGCACAGCTATAGGGTTGAGATCTCAGCTGAGTGGCCAAACCAAAACATCCAGCCCCCTCTCTGTCCAACCAGTGCTTTGTTTCCCTGCCCAAGTAGCTCACACACATGCACACTCTTTGAGATTTTATTTATATACAAACATGCACACACTCTTGGGAAAGACTGTCACAGGTTCACTAGCTATACTTCCTTCTGCCCAGACTGTAAGGTAATTCCCACCACCACCAGCTAGCACTTATAAGCAACTTTAAGAGCCTGAATATTTGAACTGTATCTTACTGAAATTGGTACACCTTGTTTGCTGTAGCATAGACTAGATCCAGGCCTGCTGAATCTAGCTGTGTTTATATGCTTGTTGTTTGTTTGCTTGTTATTTCCCTGGAATGCTAATTCCACCTAATACGCGGCTTCTCAGCACTTCTGTGGATCACTAGTGATATCTGCATTGCTTACTGTACTTATTTCCTTGTTTCACTTGAAAGAAAGTTACTGTTTGTCATTTTTGCATTTAAGTTACCTGTAACACATTGCACTTAAGTTACCTGGCACTTGCTCGCTAAAGCAATTATATAAGTCAGCACTAAAAATTAAAAGCACTACACCCTCACTCCCCACTGGCCCTTGTTTTCAATTATTAAGGAATTCACAATATTATTCTAGCATGTCCAAAGGTCAGTTGTCAATCTCCTCTCTGGTCCAGCTGGTGAATCTGGGAATCTTGAGGCAATGTTACAACTGCCTCATGTACACAGACAACCCTCTCCTCCTCCCAACAAATTCCAACACATGTGAGAGATGCAACCATATAGCCAAACTGGAGGCTAAGCTCTCTCAACTCAGTACTGGCATAACCAGTCAGGAGGATAAGGAAACCACACTCACTACAATTCCAGTCTCACATAGACCTACCACGACAGCAAACCAAACACATAATCACACAAAAACATACTCGGAGGCTCTAAATAAAGATCTGCCTAAGCAGCAGAGACCTCCAAAGCAGACACCCAAGCAACCGCTACCCCAAAACAAAACACGTGCAACACATATCTAACAAAGCCAGTGTGCTGAACAGTCACAGCCCTTAAGACTAAACAACACACCTGATACACTTGTAATAGGTGACTCTATCGTCAGGCACACTGACGTCCCGCTCACCAGGCTGAACAAGGAGAGGGTTACAGTGAGCAGCCTGTCGGGCGCTAGGATCCGCCACATAACACAAGCACTCAGGTCACTCCAAGGCAAGTACAAATATGACTCAGTCATTGTCCATGCTGGTGTGAATGACCTGAGATGTACCTCCATGGACTACATGAAAAGAGACATAAAGGAGCTCTCTGAGCATGTAGCCCAGGCCGGTATGAACCTGACCTTGAGTAGCATCTTACCCTCACCAAGAATGATGCCACAATATGAAGACAAGATGATCAATTTCAACAATTGGCTTAAGTACTGGTGTCATTCAAAGGGGATCCAATGCCTGTCAGCTTGGGATGATATGCTCGACAAGCCACGATGCTTCACTAGGGACGGCTTGCACCTGTCACCCCTGGGCTTTCGGATATTGGCAAAGGCTCTTGCTACCCCATAGTGCCTTTTTTAGGCAAGGCTCAAAAGACAAACCCACCTCCATAGGTATCACAAGGGATAAGAAACTAAGAGTAATGCTACTCAACGCCAGAAGTCTAAACCTCAAGATGCGCACACTCGAAACTCTCCTTAGCATGGAGAACATCGATATCTGTGCAGTAACAGAAACCTGGTTCAGGGCTCCCGAGAGCACCCCAGCACTACCAGGTTATACCTCATACCATGCTTTTCCGCCCTAAAACTTGGACCGAACCACAAAAGGAGGGGGAGTATCGATATTCATCAAAGATACCCACACCTCCAGGTTGGTGGCAAAGCACAAAGCATCAGAGACTATCCATGTGCAACTAACAGTCGGTAAAACTGCCTTCCAGTTTATAGCCTGCTACAGACCACCCTCCCAAACCCAGGAACCCCACTCGGCCTTTCTGAGAACACTGGAAAATATGAAGGTTTCTCCAAACACCATTATATTGGGCGACTTCAACTACCCAAACATAGACTGGGAGCATTACTCTAGCTCCAACACCCTAGCCCAAAGGTTCCTAGAATTTATAAACTCAGATGCTATGGAACAACTTGTTACCACTCCCACAAGAGGGGAAAACATACTGGACCTGATCATCACCAACATGGGGACTCTATGCTCCAGACCAGAAGTGTATCCCTCACTGGTAAGATCAGACCATAAACTAATCTCACTGGATATTCACATCCTGACCCCAGCCCCTGCCCAGAAAACCACAGTGAAAAACTTCTCTAAAGCAAATGTCACACTCCTCAATACCGAGGTGGAATCCTTCAAAGCCCTCGGGCCTGTGGAAAATACAGCCCAGACCGCAGAATCCTTTATAAACGCATTCTATGAACACCTTCAGGAATGCATGGATCATGCGATCCCAAATAAAACCAAGACCCAATCCTCCAAAGGCAGACGTCCTGTCTGGTGGACCCCAGCCATAAACAAACTATACAATAGAAGGAGGAAGCTACTAAATGATAGAGCAAAATCCCAAAAAGGGAAGGCATCACTGATCAGTATTAGCAAAAAACTACGGGCACTCATAAAATTGTCTAAGGCCAGCTTCGAGAGAAAAATTGCACAGGACACTAAGGATAATCACAAGACTTTCTTTAGTTATGTTAGGAACCTGGGTGGTAATTCCCAGATATGCTCAGAATTATTCCAAAATGACAAAAAATACACTGAACCCACAGACATTGCCAACATCCTAGCTAACAGGTTCAGCGCAAACTCCCCACCCCCCTCCCCACCAAAAGGGCAAATATCTATCCCAGCAGAGTGCTGCCCCCCTGACATCTCAGATGCTCAGGTAAGAGACGCCCTCTCCAAAGCAAAAAACACAGCATCAATGGGACCAGATGGTGTCCCGGGCTGTGTCCTACACGAACTCCAAGAAGAGCTAAACCCAAACATAAAACTACTGTTCAATCTCAGCCTTACTACAGGATATGTGCCCAAAGAGTGGTGTACAGCAACAGTGGTCCCTCTACATAAAGGTGGTGCCTCAATGGATCCTGGAAACTATCACCCCATAAGCCTGACTAGCTTGGTCTGCAAAGCTATGGAAAGGATCATCATGGACCTCATAAATAAAGATATTGGGGACCTACAGACACTGGATCCTACCCAGTTCGGCTTTGTTAAGGGCAGATCCTGCCTCTTAAACCTGGTTGATTTCTTTGAAACAGTCACCAAGGCCATTGACGAGGGGAAGGTGGTCCACACAGCCTACCTGGACCTCACAAAAGCCTTCGATACAATACCCCACTCGGGCATTATAGATAAGCTCACCAGCTTAAATATAAACCCCTATGTCACTAGATGGATTGCAAACTGGCTCAAGGACAGAACCCACATGGTTAGAATTGCTGGAGCCATGTCAGACTCCAAACCAGTCACAAGTGGTGTCCCACAAGGCTCAGTCCTGGGACCTCTCTTGTTCGGTATATATTTCTCGGAGGTACAGGCCAACACGGAAAGACTGTGGCTGACCAAATTCGCAGATGACTGCAAACTGGGCGCCATAATCGACTCTCCAGCCGACACAAGCATCCTCCAAAAGGGCCTCATAGAAACAGACAACTGGTGCCAGAGCCATGGCCTCAAGCTAAATGCCAAAAAGTGTATAGTCATCCCCTTTGGCAAAAACAAAGTGCCCACAAATTACCACATAGGTGGTAATCCATTAAGTACAGAAGAAGTAATTAGGGACCTGGGTACCCAAGTTGATAGCAATCTCTCATTTGACAACCACGTGGCCAAAGTGGTTAGAAAAACATTTTATATAGCCCACCTAATCATGAAGGGATTCACATCTAGATCAGGGGAGGTCATCGTGCCTCTTTACTCATCCCTCATCAGGCCCATAATTGAGTACAATGCCCCTTTTGGGATGTACCTTACCAGACACCTGCAGCAACTGGAAAGACCCCAAAAGTACCTCACCAAGAGGATCAAAGGGCTCAAACAGATGCCATATGCTGCCCGGTTAAAGAAACTCCAGCTCTACTCAGTGGCATACCGCCTGTTCAGAGGCGATCTGTGCCTGACGTATAAAGCCATGTCCAACCCGAAATTAATGGACATGCTGCACCTCAGAAAATCCAAATCCCATCGAGCTACACGCTCGAGACTTGAACCACAGCACTGAAATAAATAGGACATGCTGGAGGGACAGATTCATAACCCAGAGGCTCCCTTCACTCTGGAATAAAATCCCAGTCCAGGTTAGGCAGAGTCCCTCATTGACTCTCTTCAAGAGGAATCTTGATGAGTGGATGGGAGATCGTAGGTTTACCCCGGGTATCACTTTTGTGTCACTGTTAGACAGAGGCACAGTATGCTAACCTCGAAAAAGGGCATAGCAAAATAAATTTAAAATGGGTGGCGAAAGCCAAACACATTCTGGCTAGGCTTATAAATGCCCTAGGGCAGATAGCCTAGTATGAACCTATGAACCTATGAACCTATGAACTTTAGCAAAGGTTGTCCAATCTTACTGTGTAATGTTACTATAAATCCAAATGGTAGTTTGACCAAGAGCAAGGCTATTAGGAGTGGCCTGTAGAGTGTCATCAAATAGATATGCAAATACTGTAAGAGCTTAAATATCTTTAGACAGACCAGACACAATTGAAAGGTTTAAATATATTTAATAATAAATAATAAAAGAACAAGACAATACTAAATATGTATTTACAGTGATATCAGAGTTCAAAATCACAGGAAATATTTCAAACAATATTGCAGGACAGTCTCAAATAAAGACAGAAAACATCTAAACTACTGTTTACTATATTCCTTACTGAATCTAAGAGAAATTACTGTACCCTAGTTAACCTACTTACAGCAAGGCAAGACAGATGTGATGAGTGGATGTTTCCAGCTGATGCTACCCCGTGAAAGACAAAATACAAAATGCCCAGTCTGCCCCTCAGAGACTTCTGGCTGGTTTTCACCCAGCATTTCTGAGACTCACACAAACTGGCTCAATTCACCCTTGCTTCGCTCGGGCTCACTCTGCTCCTCTACTCTATTCCCATTCCCACCTACCCCCACTGTCATTACATTTATACCTACTGACACCACACCCACTTTTTCCTCTTACCTAAAAAATGCAAAATCCCATAGCTATCCTCCCACCCTTAGCAAAAATCCTAGAAAAATGCAATCAGCTTCAACTACTAAACCCCCTTACCACTAACAACCTTCTATCACCAACTCATTCTAAGTCCTAATAAGTCAAAATTAATAATCTTCTCAAACAAAACTACCAAAGCAAACTGCCCACCCCTCTATATTCACTCCTCAAATGGCACCAAAACTGAGCCAACAAACCAGGCCAAACTCCTAGGTATCACAATAGATGACCATCTCAAATTTGATATTCATATCTCTCAAATGATCGAAAAAGTCATCTCCAAACTAGGTGCTCTCTACAGGGCCAAACCATACTTAACTCCCCAAGCCAGTATGGCCACTGCTAGGTCACAACTACTAGCTACACTTCTCTACTTCTCACATATCTTTACTAAATTACATAAGACAGACCTGTACAAACTTGTATGCTGCTACGATGAAATTGCAAAGTTTGCCACTGACCACCTCCATAAAACACACCATTGCTCCGATATTCTTCAACTCAACTAGCTAGAACTCCCTAACCTGTTAACCTTAAACCAACTAACCCTAGCCCGCAGCATCACACACAATCCTCATAGCTGCCTGGCAATATCAACCTTACTCCAACTACAAGTAAACAACAGGCCCCTTAGATCTTCCAATAGGCCATTACTCAGAATAACACAGTCACATAACTACCATAGTGATTCCCTCTACTCAAGCAAAGTAGCAAAGTCCTGGAATGCTCTTCCCCAAAACTTACAATGCACTCCTTGTTTCTCATCATTTAAAAATAGATTAAAGGAAAATCTAAAAAGCAATTGGCTCTACCCTTGTTCACCACTTATTCATAGGTTCATAGGTAGGTACAAGGCTATTGTCCCTAGGGCCTATATACGCCTATCCAAATGGCACCCTGGCCTTTGCCACCCAAGAAAATTATTTTCCTGTGCCCCTGTCAAGCAGAGCCACAGACGTGATCCCCAGGGTGAATTTCCTATCTCTCATCCAATCATCACTCCGGGGATCACTTCTGTGATATAGATAGGTAGTTTGTTCCAGAATATGGGAAGTCTCTGGGACAGGAATCTATCTCTCCAGCATGTTCTGTTTATTGTGGTGACAAAGTTTAGGTCCCCAGAGCGTGTAGCTCAGAGGTATTGGGATTTCTTTAAGTGGAGCATGTCCAACAGCTCTGGGTTTGACATAGCTTTGTATGTTAGGCAGAGATCGCCTCTGAGTAGGCGATATGCGACAGAGTAAAGCTGGAGTTTTTTGAGACGGTCTGTGTAGGGCATCTGTTTGAGGCTGGTAATCCTGTTTGTGGGGTATTTTTGTGGCCTTTCCAGTTGTTGTAGATGTCTTGGGAGGTACATACAAAAGGGGAGTTGTACTCTATAATGGGTTTAATGAGTGATGAGTAGTGGGGAACAATGACCTCTTTTTTCCTGGATGAGAAACCTTTTGTGATGAGGTGTGCCATGTAGAAGGATTTCATGACTACTGTGGTGATGTGATTATCAAAGGAGAGAGTACTGTCCACCTGTGTCCCAAGATCTCTTATCACACTTTTGGTGTTAAGTAGACTATGTGGTAGTTCATGGGTACAGAGTTTTTACCAAAAGGGATGACAATTTGGCATTGAGCTTGAGGCCATGGCTTTGCAACAAGGCATCTGTCTCAGTGAGGCCCTTTTGTAGGATGTCCACATCGTTAGGAGCTTTGATTATGGCTCCTAGTTTGCAATCATCTGTGAACTTTGTTAGCCAAAGACCTTCTGTCTTAGCCTGTACTTCAGATAAGTAGATACCAAACAGGAGAGGACCTACTACTGAACCCTGTGGTACTCCACTTGTCACTGGTCTGAAGTTGGATTTAGAGTCTGCTACTTTCACAGTGTGGGTTCTGTCAGTGAGCCAGTTGGCAACCCATCTTGTGACAGAGTTGGGGATGGTGTTGAAAGCCTTGGCGAGATCTAGATAGGCTGTGTGAACCACCTTACCCTCATCTACGGCTTTGGTGACCACTTCAAAGAAGTCTATCAGGTTTAGAAGACATGATCTGTCTTTCAAACTCAAAGTGGGTAGGGTCAAGAGTTTGGAGATTACCAATGTCATTGTTTATAAGTTCCATGATGATACGTTCCATAGCCTTGCAGGCCAGCCTCAAAAGGCTAACGGGGTGGAAGTTCCCAGGGTTCCTGGTGGCTCCTCCTTTGTGGAGTGGGATAACTGTTGCTGTGCACCATTCAGAGGGCACAAAGCCAGAAGTGAGGCTATGATTAAACATGGCACTTAGGTGGGGTGGCAGTTCGTTCTGTAGTTCATGTAGAACGCAGCCTGGGATGTTGTCAATTCCCATGGATGCTGTGTTCTTGGCTTTGGAGAGTGTGTTTTTACCTGTGCAGCCATGATTACAGGAACTTTGCATTCTTCTGGTATAGAGATGGGCCCTTTAGGGGATGAGAGAAGGGTAAAGTTAGCACTGAGCCTATCTGCCAGGATATTGGCAATATCAGTTAGTTCTGTATATTTAGTGACATTGTGCTGTAACTCAGAACAGATCTGAGTGTTGCCATTGAGATTCTTGACATATCTCTAGAATGCTTTGCGGTTGTCTTTAGAATCAGTGGAGATTTTGTTTTCGTAACTAGCTTTGGAGGATTTATGAGGGATCGCAGCTTCGTACTGAGGCTGACCACGGAGTTCCTCCAATCATGGGATTTTACTCTTTTTTGCAACAGTTTCTTTCTTCTGTTGTAGAGTTTGCTTATGGCAGGGGACCATCAAATTGGCTTCCTTTTTTTGGAGGATAGCAACTTGGTTCTGTTAAGGATTGCACTTGTGTAAGTGCTTATAAAGTGTAATTGTATAGGATTCAGCAGTCATACTTCTATTCTCCGTCAGCATGGGTGTCATGAAGTTTGCCACTTCTGTCTTAAGAAGCGTGAAGTTGGCATTGGAGAAATATTTTATGGTGGTTTCCCTAGTGGGGGTGGGATGAAGATCTCTAGGGTGATTTGCTTGTGGTTGGATCTGACCAATGAGGAATTGACCTCTGGTGTGGAATACCAGTTGCCCATGTTGGTAATAACCAAGTCTAGGATATTGCAGCCCCTGGTGGGGTGTGGATAAGTTGATCCAAGGCACTGAAATTTATGAATTCCAGAAAACGTTGAGCACAAGAGTTGGTACATGAGTAGTTTCCCAGTTAATGGTGGGGTACTTGAAATCGCCCATTATTAAGGTGTTAAGTTGTACCCTAATACTTTCCAGTGTATCAAGAAATGAGGAGTGGGAATCCTGGGGCTTTGTGGGGGATCTATAGCAAGCTACAATTTGGATTGTGGTCTTGCCCAGAGTTAGTTGCACTTGGATAATCTCGAATGCATTATGCTGAGCAACTAGCCTGGAGGTGTGGATATCCTTAATGAATATGGACACACCTCTGCCTTTAGTGCTTCGGTCCAGGTTAGGTGGGTAAAAGGTGTGATATGAATTATAGCCTGGTAATGCAGGGGTGTTCTCTGGAGCCTTGAACCAGGTCTCTGTCACTGCACAGATGTCAATGTTCTCCATTTTATGAAGTGCCTCAAGTGAGTGCATTTTGAGGTTTAGACTTCTAGCATTAAGTAGCATTACCCTCAGATTTTGCTTGCTTGTACCTGTTACAGTGGTGAATTTGTCGTTTGAATCTTGCCTAAAAAAGGCACTATAGGGGTGGCAAGAGCTTTAGCCAGTATCCGGAATCCCAAGGGTGACAGGTGCAGGCCATCTCTGGCAAAGCATCGTGGTTTACTGATCATGTCAACCCAGGCAGACAGATACTGGATCCCCTTAGAATGACACCAGAAGCTTAGCCAATTGTTGAAGTCAATCATTTTCTCCTTGTACTGTGGTATCATTCTGGGTGATGGCAGGATGCTACTCAGGGCTAGGGTCATACCTGCCTGGGCTACAAGAACAGACAGCTCCTCCATGTTTCTTTTCATGTAGTCCAGGGTCATTCACACCAACATGGACAATGACAGAGTCATATTTGTACTTGTTGTTGAGTGACCTGAGTGCATGCATTATGTGGCGGATCCTGGCACCTGACAGGCAGCTGACAGTAACTTTCTCCTTGTTTAGCCTGGCGAATGGAACATCAGTGTGCCTGATTATAGAGTCACCTATGACTAGAGTGTTGGGGACGTTGTTATGCCTTATGGGCTGTGGTTGAGTGGCACACTAAGTTTGTGGGCTATGTGTCATTTGGGTTGTGTTGGGGGGGGTGGAGTTTGCTTGCGTTTCTGCTTTGGAGTTCCCTGTTGCTTGGGTAGATTTGTTTTGAGAGCCTCCATGAATGTAGGTGTGTGTTTTGTGTTTCTATGTGTGCATTTTGGTGGTGTAGGTTTTGAGGGACTATGTGATGAGTGTGGTGTGGTGCAAGTGTTTACCTTCTCCTCTTGACTGTCTAGTCCAGTCTTAGGTGAAGAGAGCTTTGCTTCCAGTTTGGCTATATAAGTGCATCTCTCACAGGTTGTAGTATCAGGTGGTAGGAGGAGAGGGTTGTCTGCGTACATGAGGCAATTGCTGCATTGCCCCAAGAGGTCCAGATTCATCAGGTAGACAGGAGAAAACACCGGGAGCTGACCCTTAGACATGCCTGGATAGGAGCTTATTTATTAAGTACTAAAAAATGTTTTCCTCTAGGCAAGTGAGGAAAGTCGAGTGCTGTTGTAATTTGTAACTTATTTAGTGCTTACAATGAGTTCTGAACAAGTGCTGAGCTCAAAGAAATAGATTTGACTGCTGAAACTAGAAAACTGGCTAGTTCTAAGAAACAAAATTAAGCTAGAAGGCTTCCCTCCAACACAGAAAGGCTTGGGAGCTCAGGTTCATAGATTCATAGGTTGGTATTAGGTTATCGGCCCTAGGGCCTATACAAGCCTAGCCATAACAATTCCTTTGCTATTTCTTCCCACACTATTTACTTCCCTGGACCCAGTCTAGCAGGACAACTCACGTGATCTACGGGGTGAATTTCCTTTCTCCCATCCAGTCGTCAAGGTTCCTTTTGAAGAGGGCCAAAGAGGCACTCTGTTTGACATGTATGGACAGTCTATTCCAGAGTCTGGGGAGTCTCTGGGTCAGGAACCTATCCCTCCAGCATGTTTTGTTTATTGTGATGACAAGGTTTAGATCCCTGGAGCATGTGACTCTGAGGAATTGGGATTTCTTTAAGTGTAGCGTGTCCAACAGCTCTGGGTTTGACATGGCCTTGTATGTTAAGCAGAGATCGCCTCTGAGTAGACGATATGCGACAGAGTATAGCTGGAGTTTTTTAAGGTGGTCAGCATAGGGTATCTGATTTAGGCCTGTGATTCATTTAGTGAGGTATTTCTGTGGCCTTTCCAGTTGTTGCAGATGTCTCAGAAGCTTACAAACAGTCCTGGATACAGCAAATCTGTATCTGGACTAGATGACATACAGGAAAGGCAGGAAACAAGCTTAGAAATTTTTTTTTTTTTTGTAAAGTGGAAAGGGGAAAAAAGGAGCAGAAACTAACTGGGTTGGCCTTCTCAAATGTTGTCCCTGGATTAGGTGGAATGAGGTAATGACACTAGAGTGGGACGAGTGTCCCTGGTCAATATTACAGTGGGGGTGGGCAGCTGCAAAGCCACCAAGTATAAAAACAAGATACCAATATGGAAGGAGGGTGGGAAACAAAAATCAGAACAAACAAACCCAACCAGATACTTAACATGTAGAAAATTTCTAGTTAATACCTCACACACAGTGAAACTAGATAGCAAAGTATATACAGACAATAAAAGTGCTATAAATATCTCAGAAATAAGCAATACACATGCTACTTAATGTTATATATCACAGATTAGTTGGCTCAGAGCCCATCCTCTGACTTCCTCTGATTAGCTCAGTGTGAAAGGGCAGAAACAATCACAAGTTAACTTCTTAGGTTGAAAGTTGAAACTTGAAACAACTTTTAAAACAAGCTTGAAAGAACCAATGAGGTGCTTACTCCATCCCATAGTCCAGGCAACCCCAGTCAGCCAATGACCACAAACAATTCACTCTCACAGAACTGCTATACCGGCTTTGGCTAAGCGATGATGGCCTGGAACATGTGCTCAGACACACAGCCTCTACTAACAAAAAACTAGGCCCAAAACATAAGCCTGAATATGGACAAAGCTACACTACCAACACTACTTAGGTAGAAAAAAACTGCAGAAATGTTTAAACAGATAAAGGATCATGGAGATTCTAGAGAATTATTTTAACTGCAAACAAGTTATGTGAAACACTCAACAGGAAATCAGAACAAACAAACCCAACCAGATGCTTAACCATTGTAGAAAATTTCTAGTTAATACCTCACACACAGTGAAACTAGCTAGCAAAGTATATGCACACAATAAAAGTGCTATATATAACTCAGAAATAAGCAAAAACAGAATACTTAATATTATATATCACAGATAAGTTGGCTCAGAGCACTTCCTCCGACTTCTTCCGATTAGCTCACTGTGAAATGGCAGAAACACTCACAAGTTAACTTCTTAAGTAACAAAGTTGAAACCTGAAACAACTTTAATAAAAAGCTTGAAAGAACCAATGAGGTGCTAACTTCAAGCCGTAGTCCAGGAAACCCCAGTCAGCCAATGACCACAAACAATTCACTCTCACTGAAATGCTATGCTGGCTTTGGCTAAGCTATGATGGCCTTGACATGTGTTCAGACACACAGCCTCTAGTAACAAACAGATAGGCACAAAACACAAGTCTGAATATGGACAATGCTACACTACCAACACTACTTAGGTAGAAAAAAACTGCAGGAATGTTTAAAAAGATAAAGGATCAAGGAGACTCTAGAGAATGGTTTAACTACAAGCAAGTTATATGATACACTCAGCAGGAAATCAAAACAAACAAACATAACCAGATGCTTAACAACTGTAGAAAATTTCTAGTTAATACCTCACACACAGTGAAACTAGCTAGCAAAGTATATGCAAATGATAAAAGTGCTATAAATAACTCAGAAATAAGCAAAAACAGGATATTTAATGTTATATATCTCACATTAGCTGTCTCAGAGCCCTTCCTCTGACTTCCTCCGATTAGCTCAGTTGGAACTGGTAGAAACACTCATAAGTTAACTTCTTAAGTAACAAAGTTGAAACCTGAAACAACTTTAAAAAAAATCTTGAAAGAACTAATGAGGTGCTTACTCCAAGCCGTAGTCCAAGCCACCCCAGTCAGTCAATGACCACAAACAATTCCACTCTCACTGAAATGCTATATTGGCTTTGTTTAAGCTATGATGGCCTGGAACATGTGCTCAGACACACAGCCTCTACTAACAAACAACTCCCCCCAAAACACAAGCCTAAATATGGACAATGCTATACTACCAACATGACTTAGGTAGAAAAAAAACTGCAGAAATGTTTAAACAGATAAAGGATCAGGGAGACTCTAGAGAATGGTTTAACTGCAAACAAGTTATATGATACACACAGCAAGAAATCAGAACAAACAAACCCAACCAGATGCTTAACAACTGTAGAAAGTTTCTAGTTAATACCTCACACACAGTGAAACTTCCTAGCAAAGTATATGAGAACAAAAAAAGTGCTATAAAAAACTCAGAAATAAGAAAAAACAGGATACTTAATGTTATATATCACAGATCAGCTGGCTCAAAGCCCTTCCTCTGGCTTCCTCCAATTAGCTCAGTGTGAAATGGCAGAAACACTCACAAGTTAACTTCTTAACTAACAAAGCTGAAACCTGAAACAACTTTAGAAAAAAAGCTTGAAAGAACCAATGAGGTGCTTACTACAAGCCGTAGTCCAGGCAACCCCAGTCAGCCAATGACCACAAACAATTCACTCTCACTTAAATGCTATACTGGCTTTGGCTAAGATATGATGGCCTGGAACATGAGTCAGACACACACAGCCTTTACTAACAAACAACTAGGATCAAAACACAACCCTGAATATAGACAATGCTACACTATCAACACTACGTAGGTAGAAAAAGAACTGCAAAAATGTTTAAACAGATAAAGGATCAAGGAGACTCTAGAGGATGCTTTTCACTGCAAACAAGTTATATGTTACACTCAGCAGGAAATCAGAACAAATAAACCCAACCAGATGCTTAACAATTGAAGAAGATTTCTAGTTAATACCTCACACACAGTGAAACTAGCTAGCAAAGTATATGCAGACAACAAAAAATGCTATAAATAACTCAGAAATAAGCAAAAAACAGGATACCTAATGTTATATATCACAGATTAGTTGGTTCAAAGCCCTTCCCCCAACTTCCTCCGATTAGCTTAGTGTGAAATGGCAGAAACACACACAAGTTAACTTCTTAAGTAACAAAGTTGAAACCTGAAACAACTTTAAAAAAAACTTGAAAGAACCAATGAGGTGCTTACTCCAAGCCATAGTCCAGGCAACCCTAGTCAGCCAATGACCACAAACAGTTTGCTTCCACTGAAATGCTATACTGGCTTTGGCTAAGCTATGATGGCCTGGAACATGTGCTTAGACACACATCCTCTACTAACAAACAACTAGGCCCAAAACACAAGCCTGAATATGAACAATGCTACACTACCAACACTTCTTAGGTAGAAAAAAACTGCAAAATGTTTAAACAGATAAAGGATCAAGGAGAGTCTAGAGAATGCTTTTAACTGCCAACAAATTATATGATACACTCAGCATGAAATCAGAACAAACAAAGCCAACCAGATGCTTAACAACGGTAGAAACGTTCTAGTTAATACCTCACACACTGTGAAACTAGCTAGCAAAATATATGCACACAATAAAAGTGCTATAAATAATTCAGAAATAAGCAAAAACAGTATACTTAATGTTATATATCACAGATTAGTTGGCATAGAGCCCTTCCTCTGACTTCCTCCGATTAGCTCAGTGTGAAAAGGCAGAAACACTCACAAGTTAACTTCTTAAGTAACAAAGTTGAAACCTGAAACAACTTTAAAAAAAAAGCTTGAAAGAACCAATGAGTGCTTACTCCAAGACATAGTCCAGGCAACCCCAGTCTGCCAATGACCACAAACAATTCACTCTCACTGAAATTCTATACTGCCTTTGCTAAGCAATAATGGCCTGGAACATGTGCTCAGATGCATAGCCTCTACTAACAAACAACTTGGCCCAAAACACAAGCCTGAATATGGACAATGTTACACTACCAACACTACTTAGGTAATAATAAAAAAAAACTGTAGAAATGCTTAAACAGATAAAGGATCAAGGAGACTCTAGAGAATTCTTTGAACTGCAAACAAGTTATATGATACACTCAGCAGGAAATCAGAACAAACAAATCCATCCAGATGCTTAACAATTGTAGAAAAATTCTAGTTAATACCTACCTCACACACAGTGAAACTAGCTAGCAAAGTATATGCAGACAATAAAAGTGCTATAAATAACTCAGAAATAAGCAAAAAACAGGATACTTAATGTTATATATCATAGATTAGTTGGGTCAGAGCCCTTCCTCCGACTTCTTCCGATTAGCTCAGTGTGAAATGGCAGAAACACTCACAAGTTAACTTCTTAATTAACAAAGCTGAAACCTGAAACAACTTTAAAAAAAAGTTTGAAAGTACCAATGATGTGCTTACTCCAAGCTGTAGCCCAGGCAACCCTTGTCAGCCAATGACCACAAGCAATTCACTCTCCCTGAAATGCTATACTGACTTTGGCTAAGCTATGATGGCCTGGAACATGTGCTCAGACACACAGCCTCTGCTAACAAACAACTAGGCCCAAAACACAAGCCTGAATATGGACAATGCTACACTACCAACACTACTAGTTCGTAGTGGATAACTAGTCTGTCTTGTGCTCTTTTGTATCTCTACTATACAGTTTTTTCCTCTATTACAACTCCTATTGTCTGCTATTCTCCCCTCAAATTGCATCCTCACAGCCTTTGGTCTGTTCACTTTTATTTTTTCTTTAATTTTCATAAACAAAATATTTTTCTTTTTTAACATACCTCATACCTCACAATCTAGGCCTGATCATTGCTTATCAGCTAATAATTACTCATCCTATTCTATGGAGTACACTTTTTTAAAGCTTTTTTTACAAAGACAATTACTAATGAATCATTTTGTTTGTAAATTTTTGATACTCATTGTAAATATGTTTTTGTTATGAAGTAATGTAGATTTCTGCTAATGTAGTAATTGTAGATTTTTCTTTTTTTCTGTTCTGTATTGTTTATGTATGGAGCTTTTCTCCTCAGGGTCTTCACTGAAAATGGGCCACCAGCCCAGTTGGACACTACCCGGTAAACAAATGTAAATAAAATAAAATAAATAAAATACTGCTGGGATACTTGCAGCATGCCATTACTTTGTGTCATCTGACCTTAGTTCAAAAGATAAACCCCCATTGGTAGAACCTACCAGCATTTAGCATCTACCTGTAAAAACACATAAACAAGGACCCTTCTTGAATCTTTGTAGTTGCTGGAAGACATAAAACAATAAAACACTTACAACACAATGCAGAAGGCTCCCTTGTTTTAGATATCCTGTCTCCTTGCTGCATTGAAATTAACTTTTATGGCGCAGTTATAAAACAATTGAATTTTGACTATTTTCTTGAAGTTGTGCAAGTTAACCCTCTATGTTCTGGTTCACACTGTCAAAACATATATATTTACACAGTTACAGTAGTTTATATACATTTTGGTTCTTTTCCAGTAGAGTACACTGTGGATACATCTTTAAGCTTAGTACTATACAAACCCTTTTCATACACACTTCTGTACCAGCAGTTTGATACGCACATAACATACAGTTGTAATACATTTGTATTACAAGCATATGGATCATGTTAATATTCACAAATGACACATAACCCTTTACAAAATTCCATACAGCTGTGCTGGCAGTATCTCCTTTTGTTATATTTCTATATAAATCATATTAATATTTACAAATCCATACTTCCTCAATGCCTTTTCCCATTTTGGGGTTGGGGTGTCACTTCCATAGTGATAATCATCTCAAGCCAAGGATTACACCATCTGGTGTCTAGCCCTGCTGCGGTAGTTCATTTGCACCACTAACTCATGCACACACTCTCACCTATGGCCAAGTTAGAGTGTCCGATCTACCTACTGCATGTCTTTGTAATGTTTGAGGAAACCAGATTACCCGGAGAAAACCCATGTGACCACATGGAGGGCATGCAGACACCACACAGAAGGCACCCCAGCCAGGAATCAAGCCAGAAAACCTCTTGCTGTGAGGCAACAGACCTAACCACTGCACCACTGTGGCCACCCATTAATATTCATAAATGACTTATACTTATTTGCAAAATTCCAGCTAACTGGGCAGGCCATATTTCCTTTTGTGACAGCATGCATATGGCACAATCCACACTGTCAGGAATATAGCTCATGCCATCAATGTTGTCAAACAGCTATGTATGTACTGCGTGCATTGCCAGAACAGGTGTCACACATGCATCTGGGATAACACCTTGATGCGGGTTCCACACCATCAGACAGTAATGTTTATGCAATGAAAATAATACTTAGGTATAGTCAATAAGATGTGTGGGACCTCACTGTAGCAAAGGTGGTATACTTGAATTATGCATCCCTGGAAGATGTGTAGGGAGGTACATGAAAAAAGATGCATTGTATTCAGTTATTGGTGTGATGAAGGCTGTGAACTATGGAAGTATTATGGTCTTTGATGTGGATGTTCTGCACATCCTCAGGAGCTGTTTTACATACAAGGGAATAGTCACCACTGTGGGCATGTGCTGTTGGACATTCAATTTCCACATACCTTCTATCTTAGTACGCAGGTCACATACCATTTGGTCTGCTCATAGGGGTGTGATGTCTAAATTATCATTGGGTAGTGCATTTGTTTTCATAAGGTACCTCACTGGACTAAATGAAGACAGATAGCTGAACTGTCAGATTATGTGTCCCAGGTATGTATGACCCTAACCCTAAAAAGCATTCTACCTTCAGCCAGGATGATTCCACAATATAAACAAAATTGATGGACTTCATCAATTGGCTTAGCTTCAGGTGTCAATCCAGGAGGATCCATTATCTGGATAGTATGTGTTTTTTACAGAGCTGATACTGTATGCAATATAATACATTTTAATTATACTGTATGCAATATAATTAATTTTACTCTCCATCGCTATTCCTTGCATGCTCTCTGTGAAGACTGGTAGAGATGGGTGAAGGCTGCCAGCCTAGTCAAATAGAATTTGATACATAATTCTATAATTTGTAAATACTGTGAAATGTTGAACTTAAAACAACATAACAACATTGCCATTTGCTGTAAAGAAACCTAAATCAAGCATTTCTTGTTGGTCCTTTGAAATTAAAATTATTTCATCACTGCCTTTGATGTTTACAATTCGGCTCCAGTCCGGCTAGATGAAGGCTTCCTGCCTATTGTTTTAAGGCTAAAGTTAATGACCAGAATTTACATATGGAATGTCCTTTATTGCTCTAATTGTAAAAGACTGTAAATGCAGTTTCTGTTAGCCTGGGAACACCAGGAAAGTGTGAAATTATGTAATGTTTTATCAGAACTGGAGTTTCAATTTAAACAGAGAGAACCAGAAGGCCTTAAGCATTTTTTGTCTGAACATCCAACTTAGCACTCTGCCTGTTGTCTTATGTAAGTTATTTTAGAAGTGTGTTTTCTTGTAGATAGCTAGAAGCTATAAAGATTAGACTAAGTATTTTTGTGTGATGTCAGAACTGTACTACTGATATATTTTAAGGATTTCTGGGTGATCCCTGAACTCTTGATTAGCACTGACTGTGTAGTAGAATGTATTGTCTTGTGGTTTTAATTATTTATTATTAAATATTTTAAAACATTTTAACTGTGGCTGGCTTGTGTAGAGATAATTTAAGCTCATGGGTACATTGCATATTTATAGTGATTACTGAACAAAGCCACTCTAATAAGCCTTGACTGATTAGTCACACTTGCCAATTGGATAATAATATTGCACAGTATTAATTGGACACCCTTTTAAGGGCCTTTGAGTAGCTGATAAGTATTAGTAGGTGGTGGCCAGTGGAACTACCATATAGTCTGGGAGAAAATGTGCCAGCCTTCCTCAGGAGTGTCTGTGTGGTTGTATAACCTCTTCTCAAAGTGCATGTGTGTGTGTGTCAGCTACTTGGGCAGGGACATGAGGCACTGGTTGGACAGAGAGGCTGTTAGAGGTTTTAGCTTGCCTACTAGGCTGAGATCTGGACCCTATAGCTGTGCCATTGGGGAGTCTTACTGGGGACCTGGAGAACAAGGGAGCAACTAGCCCCAGACTGACTGTGATCTCTGTGTGCTCTTAAGGGAAATTGCACTTTGCTGTGTGTATTTGTTATTATTTTCTCTTATATGAGACACCCTCTCTGGTGTTAGTATTGAGGATTGAGGCTCCTTGATTGCTGGGCCAGGGCACGGGCATCACACTCTCCACTTCACATTCTTGTAACCACTGCACTAATTAATTCTGCCTTATTTAACTTTATTTTTCAGTTTGCATGGGTTTCTTTCCTGCATGATCCTCACCCCACCTAGAATTAACTGCATAAAGCAATTTCTACCTTTCACCACTAAAGCTGGCTATCTTAACTAAGTAAAACCTCTGAGAAGCAAGATCCTGACTCCCTCCAGCTTTTCTATTGTAATAGGTGAAATACAATTTAGTTTTAGTAAACTGTTGAGGCTTAAAGGTGTATGCAAAACAACAGTGAAGGGATCTAGCCAATTGCCACTAGATTGGGCTATAATACCTTGAATCAGCCTTACACTCACACAGTATTCCAGTCCCAAGCATTTACTTTTTAATTTGGTAAAGTTTTGCTTCTAGGCTGACCCCACAGTAATTTGGATACCTCCATATTGACTAAATTTGCTACTTTACTCCTAGGATCCTATTAAAATTAGCTTGAAAACTGGTGTAAAAATAAAAAAAATAAATTAAATTACAGCCAAAAACATTGCTTACATACAATCATACAAACCAAAAGCCCAAGATAACTCTAGGAGTCAGTGTTAGCCCCACTCCGCTGACCTCCCTGCCCCCAAATTCCACCCACCCCCACTAGTGTTATATTTAAACCAGACTTTGCCACTCCCTTGTCACTCCCCTCCTGCTAAGTATCAATCAGCACCTCACACATCATTGAACAACCCTCCCCCCTTAACCCATTTCCTTCTCTCCCACTCTTCCACACCCTGTTAGCACAGTCAGCCATCAAAATTTGGCCCGCCCCCCTAACAAAATGCAAACAAGCAAAAAAAAAATACTAATTACCCTAATGCCTATACTGTTTATATTTTACCATCTCACTGCCTAGGAACAAACACTTGACCATGGTATTCACTACCCAAATGGTCAAACAGACACCCACGACTTCACACATAACACCAAACACTTTACCATACCCAGCACACTGAATATACCACCCTCTATAAAATACCACCCCTGTACATCCACAAAACATAATCCTAAAGACAAAGACTATGTAAAACTTATAAGCAAACTCCTAAAGCTCAGAATATCCTGTCACTATAACCTTATAACACATGGAGACTTTCATCCCAACTCTGGCCCACCCACACCCAATAACCTCCACTCCCCTACCACAACCCCCACAGTCAAGCTACCCATGTATACTCCCGCTAGTTCCCTCCTAGCATTTCACCTAAATATTAGAAATATTAACAATAAACTTCCCAACCTACATGCCTTCCTAGCAACCTACTCCCCAGACATTGTGTCTTACGGAAACCTGGCTAAAACCCTGTACGACTGACAATGAGATACTACCTCCAGGATACAATATTCACCAGTTAGACCGTGCTACAAGGAAAGGAGGTGGGATAGCAGTCCTTTACAAAAATACTCTAACCATTAATAGAGACACCATTCAACCTCCCCAATTCAATAACGTGGAACTCCTCATAACCAAGCTACAGATTAACTAAAACAAGCACTTGAAAATCATCTGTGCATATATTCCATCAGGCAACAAGCTAAATACCCTTGAAGATATCCTTTACTGGTTATCCACTACCTATCCCCAAAAAAACATAGTTTGTGGTGACTTGAACACCGACTGGCACCCCTGCTCCTCCGACCCCCCCACCTCACCCATATAATCTTATCTGGGTTTAAACAGACCATAACCTCTCCCACTAGGATAAACAAACCAACCAAAAGGGACTGTATCCTAGACTAGATCCTAGTTAATAACCAACCCCAACTGTACACAGCTGGTACTCTCCCTGATGACCTCAGTGACCATTGTCTAACCTATATCATAAAACATAAGGCAGGAATCCTTTACCAGCCCAAATACAAAACAGTTAGAAACAGGAAAAACTTTGACGCTGCTATATTCCAAAATGAATTAAAAGCAGTTGATTGGTCAAAACTAAAAAATCTAACATTAGAGGAGGCCATAGATCACTTTAATACTAAATTCCTAGGTATCCTTGATTCCCATGCTCCAGCACGTACAATAAAAACTAGATCAAATACAGCACCATGGCTCAGAAAAGATACCGAAGCTAAAATCAAAACTAGAAACAGAGCCTGGGCCAGCTGGAGAACAACCAAAGCCCCACTTGACCATCTAAAATATTGTCAACTTCGGAATGATACAAAAAATCTATTTTACTGGATAAAAAAAGATTCTACCAAAATCTCCTACAAAAACACCATAACAACCCTCAAAAGTTCTAGGCAGGCTTAAATCAACTATTTTATTCCGGTCATTCCACCATCCCAACCCTTGCTAACTATAGCCATTGTTCCCCAGAGACCATAGCTAGCACCTTTAATAACTTTTTCACTGAAACAATCCAATCCCTAGCAAATCAACTAACTCCCTCTAACTTAAACCACACATCTAATCTACCCAATAATCACCCTGAATTTAGCTTCCAACCAATATCCACTAGTTTTATCAAAACACTTCTAAAAAACTAAAACCTACCACCCTCACTGCTGACCTCCTCCCTGCAGAGAAACTACAAATAGCTGCAGATGCCATTGCATATCCCATATCTATCCTCATCAACAGAACTTTATCCGAAAACGCTATCCCCTCCCTCTGGAAAATATCTCATGTCATCCCACTCCATAAAGGTGGTAGCTCCTCAGACATATCCAACTATAGACCCATTGCCATTCTTTCCCCACTAGCCAGAATAAGGGAGAAATGAGTACACAAGCAACTAATGCAATACCTTACACAGAATAACTTACTATCCAACTCCCAGCATGGTTTCAGGACATACCACAGCACCACCTCAGCCCTCCTTTCCTTTACTACTGCCATAAACCAAGACAGGAATGACAATAGGTTAACTTCCTCCCTCTTTCTTGACCTATCAAAAGTCTTTGACATGGTCAACCATGAACTTCTCATTCTTTCACTAAAATCTATTTTCCTCAACAAGCCTGCTATCCAGTGGTTCCAGTTCTACCTTACTGGTAGACAACAGGCAGTACTATGGCAGGGCAAACTCTCCAGCCAGTTACCTCTCACACTTTGTGTCCCTCAAGGGTCCATACTAGGTCCACTACTCTTCTCTATTTTTATCAAAAGCCTTCACACTGCTATCCCTAAAGCTACCTCCATTCAATATGCAGATGATTCCACCCTGATCTGCTCAGCCACCTCCCCATCCTAACTGCAAACCTTAACCCAAAATCATTTAACACTATCAAGAACTGGCTCACCAACCAATGCCTACTTCTGAACCCCAATAAAACTAAACTTTTGCTCTTCTCCCCCGCTAGTAGATCTACCACACTTTCATTCTCTGTCACATCTAACGATGATACCACTATTCTCCAGATCATTACACCAAACTGCTAGGGGATATCATAGACAATAATCTCAAATTTGACCTACAGGTCAACAAAACCATACAGACCATCAATAAGAAGCTTGGATCACTGTATAGAAACAAGACATTTTTAACCCCACTGGCTAGGACTGCAATTGCCCGATCACACCTACTCTCTGCTCTTTTATATGCCTCACCTGTACTCTCAAACCTCAACAAATCCATACTAGATAAGCTATTCCATAGCTACAATCATATTGCCAGATTCGCCACTGGCTCCACCTATAGAATCCACCACTGCCAGAACCTTAAACAACTAGAGTGGCTAGAACTGCCCAGCTTAATTCAATTCAATCAACTCTTAATAGCGCACAACATTTTGTACCACCCTGAGGATACCCCCTCACTTAAAAATATTATTAAGCCATATAGCAACCTGAGATCCATACAGTCAGCCAATAAACTACTGGTCCAAACCCACAAAGCTAATAACTCTACTGGTGAATCCCCATGTGCCAACTTCATTGGCAAAACCTGGAATTCGTTGCCAAATTATATAACCCTACAATCCTCCAAAAGTCTCTTCAAAAACACCCTCAAACAGTACCTCAAAGTGAATTAGCTATGTCCATGTACCAACCCTGATTAAGTTATAAACTGAAAGCATATTCTGTGATTATCATAACTTGTAACTATGTCACCAAGCTCTGCTTCCAATCTGATGTCTTTTACTTTTAATTGTGTCTGTCCATGAGAATTGTGAGTCCCTACTAGGGAACACTACTAAGGCATTGTATATAATCATTTTGTTTTTATAATTGTTTGCTAACTTCTGTGTAATCTATGTATGTTTGTCTATGTGGAGCTTTTCTCCCCGGGTCTCCGCTGAAAATGGACATGTATCCAGTCAGACTATCCAGGTAAACAAATGTAAAATAAATAAAATATAAATAAATCTCTCAGCCTGGGCTTACATGGTTGACAAGTTACACTGCTTTGCCACAGATGGTCTGTACCTGTGTCCTCTAGGCCATTGGATACTGGCAAAGGCCTTTGCCTCAAGCATACTGCCTTTGTTAGGCAATGCAAAATCAACAAAAGTTCTGAAATAACAGCATCCACTGGAGGCAAAATCAAAGTTCTGCTGCTTAATGCTAGGAATCTAAACATGAAGTTGCAAAAGAAAAAAATGGCCAACTTTCTAGCTGACAGATTTGATGTAAACTTCAGCCCCTTGGTCTCCAAGACTAAAAACCTCAATGCTAGCAGATAACATCCCAGTTTGCTTACTAAGCAATGTAAAACAGAACCCAGTGGACCAAATGACCATCCTTTTTAACCATAACCTGAGAAATGGTTTTGTTCAAGCATAGTGGAAAACAGCAGGAGTAATCCTTTGCACAAAGCGGAACCATCAAACAACCCTGGGAACTATATACCAAGAAGTCTAACCAGTCTCATCTGGAAGGACATGGGAAGAATCTACATGGACCTTATCAACAAGGACATAGGTGACTTTCAATCTCTAGAACAAACTGAAAGTGGCTTTGATAAGGGTAGATCATGATTATCAAACTTAGTAGACTTCTTTGAGAAAGTCACCAAAGCCCTGGATGAAGGTAAGACAGTGCATATCACGTATCTTGATCTGGCCAAGGGTGTTGATATAATTCCCCACTCTGGTACCATTGCAAAACTCTTCCAGCTGGGGATTAACCCTTACATCACTAGATGAGTAGCCATCTGGCTCGCTGACAGAACACATACTGTCCAAGTTGTGAATCAACCTCTATCAATAGAGCTGTCACCAGTGGCATACTACAAGGATCTGTGCCGGGCCCTTTACTGACTGGAATCTATTTCTCAGAAGTCCAGGCTAAAGCATACAGCCTTTGACTTACCAGGTTTGCTGATGACTGCAAATTGGGTGCAATCCTTAAGTCCACCAATGATATAAACATATTCCAGGAAGGGCTAACACAGACAAATGATTGGTGCCAAAGCCACACAGTCTGAAAATAAATGCAATGTAGTGCCATTAGTTTTGCCTTTTGCAACTGGAATTCCCTACTAATTACAGCATTGACAACACCCATCCCAAGCTTAAACCCAGTAGTGCAAGACCTGGGAACACAGGTAGATAGCAATCTGAACTTTGACCACCAAGTTTCCACAATTGTAAGGAAAGCCTTCTACATTGTGCACCTCATAAGTCATGCCATTGTATCCAGATCTGAGGATGTTATAACAACACTCTACTCAGTCATCATCAGAACACTACTAGAATACAATGCTCCTTTTTACATGGACCTCAACAGATACCTGCAGCAGGTGAAGAGACCACATGGGGTTTCTCACCAAGAAAATCCAGGACCGACAAAGCAAGCCATGATGTATGTGGATAAACTGAAAACCATGTATTGTATAGGATGAGGTGACTTGTATCCGGCATACAGGCCAGTCTCTCACCCTGCCCTAATGGAAATGCATCACATCTACAAATGTAATGGCACACTAGTTACTCACTCTAGGGATCTCAACCTAGCCTGTGACATTAACAGAAAATGCTTGAGAGATAGCTATAGCTAATGACATCAATTGTTTGCATGGGGTCATTTTACTGTGTGCCTGAAAAGATAGGTTGTCCCCAGGAGCTATTTTGTCAAAAAATCGAATGTCACTGGAAAGAGGGACTATTATATAATTCTAATGTATTAAAAAGTTCACCCAAATGCATTATTGGTGCAGTGCTTGTCATGGGAGTGGACATGCTCACTGTATGTAAAGGAGAGCAGGCCAGATTATCTGCCATTGTCATGTCCTCCCAGACAAGCCAAGGGATATATATAATCCTGCCAACAAATACTGCATCTGTCCTTAGGTAACTCCTCAGCTGGATGTGCCTGGCAGACTTCTAGAGGATATAAATCCACGGTTTCTTCTTAGCTGGTGCTCAACTTCCATCAAAACACTGTTATTAATATGAAGGGCTAGCTTTGTGCGACTGTATGCTCAGAGGTTATGGAACTTACCTCTTGTCTCAGGTAGGGATGCCAATAGCTTTTCAGAGCAGCATGAGTTTGTAACCATGGTGATATTCTCGAATGCATGACATGAGTTTGTAACCATGGTGATATTCTCGAATGCATGACATGAGTTTGTAACCATGGTGATATTTTCAAATGCATGACATGAGTTTGTAACAATGGTAATACTTTCCAGTATTTGCTACAATAAACTAGATTTCTTCATTTAAAACACTGTATCTTATAAAACTGAATGTATAAAATGGTTTTGTAACAGGGAAGGAAAATTAGAGCATTTGCAAAAGACAACATCTATGACACACTACATGCAAGGACCTACATTCTCCACATTTTAATGTATTTAGTTTGCAGATAATGGGACCACTAGGGCCCTTTTTCAATCAAAGTATGGTACAGGTTTCCCTGTAAA
This sequence comes from Protopterus annectens, assembly GCF_019279795.1. Taxonomy (NCBI): domain Eukaryota; kingdom Metazoa; phylum Chordata; order Ceratodontiformes; family Protopteridae; genus Protopterus; species Protopterus annectens. Next base: position 1,738,747,947 of record NC_056729.1, on the reverse strand, counting down.
ATATCCCAGGGGTGTGTTTGGCATAATGGGTAATGGTTTCAGCTCATGGACTCAAGATACGGAGTTTGATTTTGACCTCAGGATATTGGCTACACTTAAAATGGCCTTTCAGGGCAGTCAGCCTTGTATTCACCCATGAAACTATGAACCTATGGTTCACTGGTAGTGAGTATTTCAGTTGGTTATGATAGACATCTCCTGTATCAGACCATGTATAATTGATACGATATCTGTTTAGAAAAGGATGAAAATGATTGTTAGGAAACAAAGTATTGATCAGAGGGCATAATGAGTATTTGATGGAGCTTCTGATAAAACCAATCAGCATGGGTTACATCCATAACTATTGGTTTGCATGATGAGAGAAAAACAGAGACTGATTCAGGGTCCTTTTTACTGAAAATAAAGTGCAACTGAGTAATATAACAATTCTTGGCCTTCGGAAGGACTTTGGAGCAACAAGCTAAGTCTCATACTACTATGACAATTTCATAGGATTTACAGACTTCATATACCATGCATATAGTACAAGAACATGGAATCCAGTAGAAAGACAATAGCCCTGCACTGAACATTTCTGCTTATCACATAATTTTAACATTTCTTCATTAGAACAAAAGCAGAATTATTTTGAAAAAGATAAAGACAATGACAAAAATCATTGTGACATTTAGTCTGTATGTAAAGATTGTGGCATTGAAGGGGCATAACTCATTAGTATATGTTGTTTTTCAGAATGAAAAAAAAGAGTTTTGTCTGCCCATTGAAACAATTGAATTACAATTCTCATGCATTTTTCTTTTAGTGAGACTGCTGACAAGTCAAAATAAGAACCCTAAAACTCTAACTATAAAAGCCAACACTACATACAAACATACATACATACAAATATTTCAAGCATGTGCAGTGATGCCCTTCTAGCTTGCCAATATATCAAAACAGTTGTTCCTATAATGTTCACTGTTCTTAAAACTATCTAAACTAATGTTTCCTTAAATGTAATTTGGTATTCCAGTCCACGCATTCGATGCTCTCTCAGAGGACCACTTATTACACTTCTGTTTCCTACAATTTCTTCTACATAGGTTGTCTGGTGATTTAGTATTACTTTTTGATAATCCCAAACATTCACAAGGTAGTTTTCTCTAAATGCCTTCTATGTCTGAATATAAGGCATCCTCTTAAATATCTATATGATACACTGTACAAATTCAGATATCTTAGACTTTAATAATACCTTACATTTTCACATTCATGGATCCCTTGGCATATTCTGACTGTACTCTTTCCAGGTTAATCATGTTTGATTTTTTATAAGGGTTCCATTTTGTTATTTCATACTCAGGTTTGGGTCTAAAGTTACTAACAGACAATGCATTTATCATTTCTGATTTCCTAGACTTTATAACTCATTTTATACAACTTATATTTCTATAACTATCATTAACTGATTGATTGATACAATTAGAAAAACTCAAAGCTGGATGTAGTTATACACCCAAGTCCTTAACACAATCAACATTTTCAATCTGTCTGTGCAATATTAAATATTCATATTTCAATTTATGTATCCCAAATCTCATATGCTTATTTTTGATGTATTTATCAGCATATTAGTCTCTTGTGCCCAAAAGGTCAATTTAGTCAAGTTATTTTGCAAACATGCCATATCTGTATAACATCTAAATAAGTATGTACGTTGGAAAGACCACTGTGGAACACCCTGACTGTAACTAAGAATTTCACCTGTACAATTTCTATATACTTGCTATCTGCTATTTGTAAGCCATGCAGATTTCCATCGTATCAAGTGTACATCAATAACTAGTTGTTCTAATTTACTGATCAGTGTTTTGTGTATGGCCCTGTCAAATGCTGAAGTTAAATCTATATAAATTATATCACAGTATATTTTGTTATTTATAGTTTTTATCATATTATTATAGAAAATCATGTTACACGTGGTAATAGATCTACTTTCAATATATGCATGCTGATATAGGTTTTAAGTCCCAGCCTTTCTGACATAACTTATCCAATACATAGACTCCGTCTTACCAGCCTCTCTTTAACTGGCATCCTCTTTAACCGGCCATCAAATTTCTGCCATAACCCTAGCAAAAGACAACAGAGAAGAACAACACATCCACCTCCTCTGGGCTAAATAATGACAGACATTTGAGTTTTAGACTTCATATTCATTAGAAAAATGAATACTAACACAAATCCTTTTATTCTAGTTGATTTATAACCTATAAATGCTATTCTCTATGCTTTTTCTGATCAACCAGCCATTCGTTTATCCAGCCTAAGGTCTGGTCCCAGCGAGACCGGATAAGAGGGAGTCTACTGTATTACCTTCTCCATTAATTTTCCACAGCATGAAAGTAGAGTTAAAAGTCTGTATGACTCTAGATTCATCCTACGCCCCTTTCCCCTTACAGATCAGTTTAATAAGTGCATGTCTCCAACCTTGACGACTCTCCCCATATTTATACAAACTAGTAAATAATAGATATAACGGTACCATAAATTCTTACTGAAGTGTTCTCAGGTCATTATTACTAATTCTGTCTCCTCCCTGTACTTTGTTTGGATTCAGTTTGCATATTTTTTTTTTCAATATAATCTAATTTGATTTCAGTATCTAAAGTTTCCTGGATATCACTAGGACAACGTATCACCACTTTTGTGGAGCCAAACTGTTTTGCATAAGATTTTGTAAATATACCTGTAATCTGTGTTTGACAATAAATTTTAGAATCTGCGCACAGTTTATCAATTTGTGTGTCTTTACTCCTTCCACATCTTATGTATCTTCCTATTATGCTCAATATCTCTATAAACATTTTTCTAAATTGTTCTTGATCTTATCTCACATTATGTTTAATTTGTTCGTCTGTCTTGTTTATTGTTTTAAAAGTTGCAGTTTGACCTCTTTCCCATTTCTTATATTTTTGTCTCTCACTTTAATCAAGTGTCTTGTTTTTATGGACATATATCCTCCTGATGATGTGTGCCTAGATTCTGATGTTAAACTTTTTTTTTTTTTGCATTCAAACAATTTCTCTTTCAAAACTTTCCACATTCCTTATGCAGTTTTTGCACTGAGTCTATCACTCCAATTAGTCTTACATAGTGACTGCTTTGCTTCCATATAATCTGTTATTAACCTTCTGTGTGTTGGTTTAGATTTCAAGTTTGTCAGAATGATCTAACAACAAATTAACCTTTATAACCCCATGATCACTGCACATCAATGTTGGTAAAACCTGACTTGAAGTTACAGTAATTTCTTTGGGAACACAAGCAATGCCTAGTATGTTCCATTCCTTGCTAGGTTTTTTTTGTTAACAACCTTAAGCAATTGTTTTTTCCTGAACCTAGATTGTGAATAACTTTGTTGGTAATGTTGTTGAATCAGGGTTAATTCTAATCTGTTTCCTTGTAAATTTAAGTCCTCAGACACTATTATTCTTCCTTCCTGTGTTTCATACAAGAAATGCATGAATTCCTCTAGGCCATCAGAACTTGAATTTGGTGGTCTATACACTCCAACAACTGTTATATGCTCCATGGTTGTCTTTATTGTCACACTTACACAGTCTGTAATATTGGTAGTATCACTGAACACGTAATAATTACAGGTCTCATAAGTATCTTCAGTCCCCATCATAACACCTCCACCTGATTTTTTTGTTAGAATGTCTATTACAGTAAAAAATGTATACCCTGGTTTCCAGTCCTTGTTCTTTAACCATGTTTCGGAAACAATAATGACATCAATCTTGTAGGAAACTTTATTATTAATACCCTTAGCATTAACAACCATCAGAGATGCATCAAATGTTACTATATGCAAACTGTTAAATTTTCGAATTGGCAAAAATCCTGCCTTGTGTTTGTCAAATATTGCAACATTTCTGCTGCAATATTCTCTTCCCTGATCTTGACGAATGCATGCCATCTTGTCTGAATGCATTTGTGCCCCAAATTAGGATTGGCTGCTCTACATACACACTTCCATTTTTTTAAAACAGAACATTTTTCCATGTAGGTATTTACCCCAAAAATATTTTCATTCAGTCTCTCCTTTCTATATGTGATTTGTAAAAAATATGTTCTAGCACCTGTACAAGCCATGCTATCTAAGAAGGCTGTAAGTTCCGTACTAACAGTTAGAGTGTCCTTGCAGATGAGATCATTTGTACTGACATGAATAAAAACAAATCTGTCCTTCCTTACATTAAGGCATTCAAAGGCTTGGCTCACATCTTCTAGTTTTGCTCCTGGCGAGCATAACCCTATTCGATATTCATTATGTTTTCTGCAAATTTAAATATCAGTTCCTCTGTTTATTCATTTATTTATTTTATTTATTGTTTTTGCCATTTGTTTACTGGGAAAGTTTCCAGCATACATAGTTCAATAAGTAAACTACATAATATTATCACATGACATGCAGTAACAAATAATAGAATTGACATACAGGATAAATAAAGTCAGATCAGAAAATCACACAGTGAATATTAAATGACAATCGCAGGATATTGACTACCTAGTAAAGCACAATCAGTAGTGATAACCAACGGTAAAGACATTAAGCATTGTAAATATGGGCAAAAGACTAAGAGAAAGAAAAGAGATTTTGCAGCTGAGGAGATTAGGAAATAGCGTTAAAAGTAGGGAGCTATCAGAGGAGTAAGTGATGCTTTGGCTAATAACAGATGGGAGGAAAGAAAAGGGGGAAAGAAGAGAGGGGAGAGAAAGGAAGAGAAGGAAGGAGTAACAGGTATTGTCAATCTGGTGTAAAACGTGCAGAGCCAACAGTTAAGGAGAAATCTCTTCAGAGATTGTTTAAATAAGGGACTACATGGCATTGCTTTAATATCTGTAAGAATACTGTTCCAGACCTTGACTACTGACTAGGAATATAGGCAGTGACCAATAGATTTTTCCAGTTTATGGATTTCAAGGAGATATTTCTCAGATGAATGGAGATGGCAATTAGAGAGAGAGTAGCTAAAAATGGTGCTTGTTGCTGGGCAGGATGGGGATTTGTATACCATTTTATGAGCAAGGAGTTGGGTGAACTTAAGGTAGTGAAGTAACTCAAGTTAGTTTAAATATCTGAGGGTGGCACAGTGGTGGAAGATGTATGGCTAACTGGCTGCAAATCTAGCTGCTTTTTTATAGCAAAGCTCAGGTTTTTATCTTATGGAGATATGAATGTTGGTGAAAATGGGTGAGGCATATAGTAGTGAAAGAAGAAGGTATGTATTGGCTAAATTAACTCTTTAAGAGTTGGTACGGAATCTTTTTGATCTATTTAGCATGCCGAGTTTTTTGGTGTGTTATTTTTATGCACTTTCGAATATGAAGATCAAATTTCAGTTGATCATCTGTTATGAGACCAAGTAAAGTTGTGTGAGGTATAACTTCAATTTCAGTATTCTTGAGAGAGGATATTTTGAAGGTGTCTTTTATTTGTGTTTGGGATCTGGTGAGAAATAAGAGTATTTTTTTTTATTTGGATTTAGGAAAAGCTGATTGTCACTGAGCCAGTTTTCAATAGAGTTGAAAGTCTGTGATAAATTGTAACTGTGAAGGACTTTTAAATGAGTAAATGACAGAGGAGTCATCTGCATATTGTATACGTGCAGCTTGTTGGGATGACTCATGCAGATCATTTATAAATATGTTAAAAAGGAGAGGGCCAGGTAAGGAGCCTTGTGGGACACCTGTATTAACTGGGAGAAAATATGAGTAAGTAAAGAGCCATTTAACTGATTGTAGCCAGTTAGATTGGTAGCTAGAGAACCAAGTGACTATTGTACTGGAAAAGCCTAAAGCAGACATTTTGAGAGTAGTTTGGTATGTGAGACTGTATCAAAAGCTTTAGAGCGATCTAAAAAGAGGAAAGAAACTACATTGTTATCATCTCTGGCTTTAATGACATGGTCCAAAAAAGGCAACAAGGGCAGTTGTTGTGCTATGATCTGGGCGAAAGCCATGTTGGTAGAGGTTAATAGATTTTCTTGGAGTAGGTATTGTAATATTTATGAATACATCTTACTAAGATATCGGAAAAAGGGGAAAGATTGCGATTGGTCTGAAGTTTGTTATTTAAGTGGAGTTTCCCTCTTTAAGAAGAGGAATAATGTAAATTTTCTTCCAAAGGAAGATGGGATATATGACTCACAAATGGATCGATTGATCAAGATCTCTCAAATAACATATCTGCCTGGTATCTACCTAAACTGCCTACATATATTACTCTCTCTACAATTAGTACCTATGCTATTAAATGCATCTTTGTTGTACTATGCCATAATGTTACTCTGAGTTTTTTTTTTTTTTTTTTTTTTAGGCAGTGTTACATTCCTTGTAAATAACTTAATGCTAACCAAATTTCTCAAACATATTGTTACTGCATTCTCAAAATACTGTACTTTTGCCTTGTAAATATTCATTATATATTTCTCTCTGTTTTTGTACCACGTATCTTACAACTTGAATTGTTAGGTTTTCCTTATTTTTAATTACTTTTCTGGGGCTTTTCTCCTTGGGTCTCTGCTGAAAAAGGGTTCTCTGGGACCAGTCTGACATACCCAGTTAACAAATGTAAAAAAATAAATAAAATAAAATAAAATAAAGGTAGGGATTGGGTAGGCAATAGAGGAGTCATAACTGAATCTCCAGTTACAAGAATACCTCTTTTTTTTCTGACAATGTCTGAAAAATCTTCAGCTTCTAATTCAATAGTATCTACTCCATCAACTCTTACAAATGAATAATCTTCACCAAAATTGGTCTTATTAATTCCAGTGTTTTCTTTGCTTATTACATTTGCAAGCATACAATTCTCATTCAGCTGGATTTGTACATCCACAGCTTGAGCCACGTTGTCAACATCAGACTTTCTCATCATGTTTCTTACAGTGATGTTCTTTGATGCTTCCACGTTCAGTTCTGAAAATGATGCAGTTTTCTGTAGATTCAAGGTTTTCTGACAGAAAAAATGTGATCATTCCCTGTAATCTTAGAAAGACCACATAACAAAATTTGCAGTAGGGATTCTAAGCCAGACACATCTGACAAATGTGGCTGATGTAAACAGTCAGTGTGTGTGTGTGTGTGTGTGTGTGTGTGTGTGTGTGTGTGTGTGTGTGTGTGTGTGTGTGTGTGTGTGTGTGTGTGTTTATATGTAAAAACAAAGTATCAAAACCACCACAACAATAGACATAACACAAAAACTTTAATAAAGCAAAATAAGTTACTATTACACAAATAAAAAGACAAGCACTTTCAGGTATAAGCCCTTTTTAAAGTCTTAAAATGTCAACAGTTCATGTTCTCTTAAAAAGTGTCTCTTAACCAATCACATAAAATAAGCTATAAAAAACTAAAAACTGTACACTGATTGCGCTACAAGGATATATACCTTGTACACTGCCAAAAGTGTCAATGTTTTTATGTTGCCAAAACTAATAGACAGTTGAAAGAAAGTATATCCAAACATATTAGTGATATCTGCCTGAAGGATGCCAAGAGTCCCTTAATGAACAATATCTTAGACAATGATTCCCATAATTTTCTTTTTCTGGTTCTTCAGATTGCATATCCTAACCCTTGAGGTGGAGACATTGTAACTGAGACTGAGCTACCTGACATGAACTGGATAGATGATCTACGAGCTGATGTCTTTCTAGGCTTAAACTCTTTCCTCCCCTTCAAACTGGCTCTGAAGAAATGTAGACTTAAATATTATATTTATTATTTATTTATTTATTTACATTTGTTGACCGGGAGTGTCCGACTGGATGTAGGTCCATTTTCAGCTGAGGCCCGGGGAGAAAAGCTCCACAGTTAAAATAAACAGACAGTACTTACATTGGGTTACATAGCGATTAACAATTTAACATAGTAATTACTTACAACATATTTACAGATGAAGAACATAGTACATCAGTAGACAACTAGAGTCTTTATCTGTGAAGTACATAACAGACATTAACAAATGTCACAATAAGAAGTTCCTGCTGTATAATAAGTACTAGGCTTATGAGCATCTGAGCTTGCTATAATCAAGGTAGCTAGTGGAGTGGAAAGAAAGGTAGTGGTTGGATGGGGTGGGTGATATTAGGAGTAGGAGTTGCAAGGGCATAGCCAGCATGTTTTTAGGTGCGCTTTTAGTAAAGTTTTGAATTGAGTGCATGATGGTATAGAGGTAATTGTGGGTGGGAGGGAGTTCCATAATTTGGCTATGGTGCAAGAGAATAGTGCTTCACCAGCAGAGTTATTGGCTTTAGTGATCTGCAAGTGATTTTTGTTGCTGGATCTTAGTGGTCTGGTGGTGCAATAGGGTTGGAGTAGATTCTGGAGGGATGGGACATTTAGTGGATGGTTTACTAGTTTGTGGGCGAGTGAGCGTTGATACCATTAAAGGAGGTGAGGGAGTTCAAGCCAGCCCAATTCAGCAAGTGAGAGACAGTGGTGACTACGGTAGGATGCCCCTGTGGCGAATTTGGCGATTTTGTTGTAGCAGGTCTCTAGCTTGTTTAGATCGCATTGCCTTAGGTTGGTATATATTGGAGAGGCATAAAGTAGGGTGGAGATAAGGTGGGAATTTGCTATTGAAATCTTTGCTGCTTTGGTGAGATGTTGCTTATTTCTGTATAATGCTCCTAGTTTTTTGTGGACTTTTTTTATGGTCATGGATATGTGAATGTCAAATTTTAGTTTATTGTCTATTTCCACTCCTAGCAATTTGGTGTGTTCAGTTGGGTATATAGTGGTGTTGTCTTTTGCTGTGATGTTAAAGTGAGAGTTGTTTTGAGTATGTTTGGTGGGTTGGAAGATGAGTAGTTTAGTTTTGTTTGGGTTGAGTATTAATTGGGCATCGGATAACCAAGTTTCAACAGAGGAAAAGGTTTCCTGTGTGACATTTTGCAGTTTGGGTAGGGACTGGGCTGAGCAGATGATGGTTGAGTCATCTGCATATTGTATGAGTGTGCCATGCTTGGTGGCAGAGGCTAGATTATTGGTGAAAACAGAGAAGAGTAGGGGTCCAAGGATGGATCCTTGGGGAACCCCTATGGTGACAGGTAGTTGGGGAGATATGTCATTCTGCCATACAATGGATTGTTGGCGGTCAGACAGGTAACTCTGAAACGAGTTGGTGACTGATTGAGAGAAGGATAGGTTATTGAGGACAGAGATAAGTTGCTTGTGTGGGTCCATGTCAAATGCTTTAGATAGGTCTAGGAAAGTAGCAGAGGAGAGATAGCCATTGTTTTTATGCTGAAGGATAGTGTTAGTAAAGGAGAGTAAGGCAGTGGTGGTGCTATGCTTTGGTCGGAAACCATGCTGAGTATTGGAAAGGAGGTTGTTAGTAAGGAGGTAGTCTGAGACCTGAGAGTGTATGCATCTCTCTAGTATTTTGGAGAGTGGAGAGAGAATAGCTATGGGGCGGTAATTGGTTAGTTCTGTCGAGGGTCCACCTTTGTGGAGGGGAATTATATGTGATACTCTCCACAGTGTGGTAACTTTCTGACAGAGATCAGTTAATCAAGATGGATACTGGGTAGGCCAGAGCATCAGCTGCGACTTGTAGGTATTCACTTGGTAATAACTTCATTATTTAGACATGGCGCATATACATAGACATCTACTCATGCATATATGCTGATAGATCATTAGATGAAGTGAGTTCCTACATACTGTGTGAGCACTAGTAGCTTATAGTGTTTATTAAGTGTCACTCAGTGTAAATACAATTGTTTGGGTTATTCTGGATGTGTCTATTTCTGCCCGGTTGTCTATGGCCAGCAGTTTTGTTTTCATATTTGTGTCCTTGTATGTTGGCCATTCATGCTCAGCTGCTTATATTTTATGATTTTGATTTTTTATGGGACAGATGAATGTATTTTTGACGTTATATGTTTGTACGGGTCTACTGTATATAATCGAAAACTCACTTTTTCGAAAACAAACAGTAGACCCACTGTTACGTGAAAGTGCACTTAAGCAAAAGTGCACTTCCGCGAACATCAGTTCAACGAACTGAGAAAGAACAGAAAAACATTGTTTTTGCAGGGGAGCAAGCCCTTCTGCGCCCCCCCCCCATGTGGGGAGCTGTGCCAACCACACCCCCCCTACTTAAATATACCAACTAAGAGATCGCACTACAGTGGGAAAACATGTAAATTCCCTTTCCCCACTGTAGTATGCTTTGGTACCTGTGTTCCTTAACGGTTCATTGAACTGAAGTTCGTGGAAGTGCACTTTCGCTTAAATGCACTTTCGCGTAATCGAGACTCCACTGTTCATTTTCGAACAAGTGGATTTTCGGTCTTTTACAGTAGACCCGTTTGTACATATGAATGTACATACTGATGGGCATTATGCATATATGTGACAATGCGCCTGTTCTGATTTATGATTTTTATTTCTTGAACTGGTTAAGTTGCACTTAGGAAACATGTAATTGCTGTCCAGATATATATTTGATTTTGGGTTGATCCCTGTTCATATGCCACTACAAACAGCTTGTTTATGTACATAGACTAATCAATTATTACTAAACTGTTTTATACAACCAATGAAGATAGTTTCATATCTGAATTCAAATTGGTTCATGCCTTAATAGTAGAACCAATGATTTGAAAGTGTTTTGTATGCTTTTTATTGGCTATTTAATTTTTACATTGACCCTTTAAGACGGAATAGCCTTTTTAGCATGCAAATGTTAAGACTGGATGCAGTTTTCTGATCAACGAATCTAATTTTAGAAAAACTATGATCTGTTTACATTTTATATGTGCTTGGTCCATGTTTTTATATTAGAACCAATGACTTGGCAGTGTTTGAATGTTTGCCATTGACCACGTGTCTTTACAATGAGCAATGAAGAAGAAACAACCTTCTTAGCATGCAAATGCTATGACTGGATGCAGTTTTTCTGATCAACCTACAGAGCTTTATAAAAACTATGACTTATATGAATTTCATATGTGATTGGTCGATGCTTTTATACTAGAACAATGACTTAAAAGTGCATGTATGTTTTTTTTTGTTTTTTTTTTTTTGGCCATTTGATTTTATAGTGATCAATGAAGAAGGAATAGACTTTTTAGCATGCAAATGTTATGATAGGATGTAGTCTTTGGAGCAACCAATAAACTTTTAGAAAAAAAACTATGACTAATTTACATCTTTTATGTGATTGCTTAAGAGACACATTTTAAGAGAACATGAACTGTTGAAGTTTTAAGACTTGAAGATCAAAGGCAAGAAAAAAAAAACTGCTACTAAACCAGCACAGCTCCTGATGCCAAACAGCAGAACTAAACGCCTCCCAAACACACGTATGCTTGTTCTGGAAGTCAAAGGCAAAAACAACAGGCTGCTGCTAAGCCAACACAGTTCCTAATTCCAAGCAGCAGAACTAAACACCTCCAATAAGCACAGTCAGAGAGGTGAAACTCATCAAAGATAAACACAGCCAGATAGCCAAACTCACTGAAGCAGGTATTTTTAAATTCCAAAGTGATAAGCAAACAAGATGCCAATAAACGAACAAACGTCAATTTTATTAAGCACCACGATACTGCTTTTCGTCGGTGCCCTGCACCAACTTCTTCAGACTTTGAAAAATAACAACTCACACTTAAGTGCTGCTACATTTAAAGCCATTGCAAGCAAAGTCTATTACAAAACACACCCTCCAATTACCTTAAAGGAACAGGCACAAGTAGCTTCAATCTAACTAAAATGTTCCTCTCCCATAAACACACAATATAAAAAGTTGTATATAATATAAAATATACAACTGTAAAACTAATATTGTCCCTTACATAGCACTTAAATAATGCAATCAACAATTAATAATATTATAAAAACACACTTACTTTGAACCAAATACGCATAATAAGACTGACACATTAAAATAAATAAAAAAGGCATGCCATGATATTTCAAATGTTGATAAAAAGATATTCCATCTACCAGACATGGTATAAAATATATATATCAAGATCACTCAGCCGGTCCTGTGTACAAATCACATCCGATGTTATACCACCCATGCATCATCTTTCCAAACTCCTCAGCTTAAGGACACAGCTGATAGATCAAATATCTAAGGTGGTTTGATCATGTGACTACAAGAACAGACATGGTTATTAAGATAGTGTTCTTTTAGTGCAAGTTTAAATCTTGTGAATGAGTCTAGTTGGGTAATAGATAGAGTGAGTGTGTTCCAAAGTTTGGCAATGGCATGTGACTAGAGACATTGTCCAGCTCTTTTGTTGGGTTTAATTATGGTTAGGAGTTGTTTGTTTGAGGACCTAAGTTCGTGAGTAGGAGTGTGTGTTTGTATTAAAGTTTGAAGGGATGGGCAGTAGTTTGGATTATTTAATAGTTTGTGGGTCAGAGTAAATTGGGGGTAATGTAGGGAGTGAGGGAACTCAGTCCAGTTTATAGATTTAATGACCAGGCAATGATGTGTATGAGTTGGCATGTTGGAGACAAACTTAGCTATTTTGTAGTAGCACGACTGTAGTTTGTTCAGGAGAGATGTTTGTTGGTTAGCAAAAATGGGGCTGCCATAGAGGAGGGAGGGTAGAAGTAGACTATTAGCTATTTTAAGCTTGGTAGACTTCTCCAAATAGAGTTTATGACTACAGAGTTTGCCCAGCTTAAAGTGGATCTATTTGATTGAGTTCAGTATGTGATTTTCAAAGGTTAGTTTGTCATCAATAGTGATGCCAAGTAGTTTAGCTGCTGTTACAATTTCAATTTTTGTATTGTTTTGAGAGAATATTTTAAAGTCTAGAGTTAGAGGTTTGGTAGTGAAGAGTAATAGCTTTGAATTTTTGGGGTTAAGTAGCAGTTAAGCTTTGTTAAGCCAGGATTTACTGGAAGTAAAAGCATTCTCTGTTAACTTTAGAAGATCTGAGACATTGTTAGAGGATATAATTATTGCTGAATCATCTGCATATTGAATGAGTGTACTTTACAGGGATGTTTTATGGAGATTATTAATGAATATGTTAAAAAGCAAGGACTCAAAAATAGACCCTTGGGGAATGCCTGTGCTGTTGCCTAGGTAGTCGGATTGCTTGCTTTGCCATCTAAAAGATTGTTTTCTGTTATGTAGATAGTTGTGGAACTAGGTTAGAGTGTGTGAGGAGCAGTTTATGATCCCAAGTTGGAAAAGTCATTTTGAGTTAGACACTGTATCAAAAGCTTTTGATAAGTCTAGTAGGATTACTGACGTTAGTAGGCCGGCATCAAGAGCTATGGATACAGTGTTGGTAAATGACAGTAAGGCTGTTGTGCTGTGTGCTGCCAGAAAACCATGTTGGGTGGGTGCAAGTAGGTTATTGTCTGTGAGATGTTTTAGTAGTTGAGAATTAATACACTTTTCTAGAACTTTTGATAAAGATGAGAGTATGGAAATAGGCCGGTAGTTAGATAGATCACTGGTATTACCACCTTTGTGAAGAGACCTTTATAATTGAGTTTTTCCATAGTTGTGGGACATAAGATTCAGAGATCGATTGGTTAATAAGCATACTAACTGGAAGAGCTATAGAGTCTGCTGCAAGTTTTAGGTACTCAGCTGGAAGACCAGCATGGTTTTAGCTTTGAAAGCAGTTTGCGAACTAGAGAGGCGGGTACTGGTTGTAATGTAAATAGTGGTGTGGATGGGCTGTTGTTACAAGTATAATTGTTGATGGAGGAGTGGTTTGATGGTGTATTATTGTTTAGATTGCAAGTTGTACTTTTGTTTGTCTGTGCAGAAAAATCATTAGCAAGTTTGTGGATAGTTTCAATAAAATGAGAGTTAAAAGCTTGGACAATTTCTTGAGGGTCTTTGTCTGGAGCTGGGGAAGGGTTCTTTTGAGTACCAGGATGTAGGAGAGAAGAAACAGAGTTCCAGAACATTTTATTTTGTTGGGTAGTAAGTTTAATGAAAAAATAGCTTTTTTATCATTAATGACTTGCTTTTTGGCCTTGTTACGGAGTTGTTTATATTTGAGTTCTTCTGTTTTTATGCCATTCTTTCCAAGCTTTATTCTTGGAGGTAAATAGTTGTTTAGTTTGTTTAGTTAGCCATGGGGCATGGCTAGGCTTTATTCTTTTGGCATGTGTAGGGGCAAGACTGTCCAGAATATCTAGAAAGACTTTATTGAAGTAGTTGATAGCTTCATCTATTGGGAGAAATTTGGTAGGGGACCAGTTGTGAGTTTTTAGTCTCTAAGAATAGATGTTCATTGAAGTGGGTAAGATTTCTAGTAGTTCTCAGAGTGTGCAGATTGTCTATTTGAGTTTGGGTTTATGGGTATATGTGGGAAGATGGTTACTAAAAGTATTGAGTAGGGTCACTGCCTTGGTGAATTTTTGAGGGTGTGAGATGAGTACCCAGTCTGGTGTAGATTCTGTTTGTTTTTTTACCATACAAGTAGGGTCAGAGATGAGTTGAGTAAACCTGTGTAAGTTAATACTATTTACTGAGGTGTCAGAGATAAGAGTTTGCCAGTTTATGTCTGCGTCACCAAGAATGATGGTTTCGTATGATATATTGAGGGTGGACCAGGATAATAGATCTTCCAGAGTATTCTAGAATTTTGTCCTAGGGGAATATAAAGTACAGCAATACATATTTGTTTTCTGTTGTTGATGTGAAGGTTAATAATAATTCCATATTTCCAAAAGGTGGTATAGGTTTGTTATATGGGGTGATAGCTAAAGTGTCATGGTAAATTAAAGCGACACCTCCACCTTTTTTATGGACCTGGTCATTTCTATATATGTTATATCCTGGAAGGATTATTTCAGTGCTTGCAATATGTGGTTTTATACAGTGGTCTGTGAATGCTACACTATCTGGGAAGTAGTGAGAGAGCCAGGCATGGAATTCATTGGTTTTGTTACAGATACTATGTGCATTATTTGTCATCAAACAGAGGTTCTTGGTACTAGGAGAAAGGTTTTGGGCAGAATGGTTGTTAGGTCTGGGGTTAGGGTGAATGTCGCCACATAGAGAGAAGGCCTGGTAATGACATGAAATTATGGAGGGAAGTAGAGTCATGAAGAGGGGCCTATGTTGGGGGTTGTAGGTTAATTTTAGTTTGATTATAATGACAAAGGATTATTCTTTGTAAGGTGCCAAGTACAGAAGTTGAATAAAGTGGGTGAGATGTCAGAGAAGTTATTGGCATTATTTTGGGGTGCAATGGGTGATGTGGAAAAATTTGTAGTTGGGGATTGGAATATATTATGTAGGGAGATGGTGTGGGACAGTAAAAGTGGAAAGGAGGTAATGGTGATTAAAGAAAAGTTGAGTTTTAGGGTATAGTACCTGGTAGAGGATGATAGTGGTACTATAGTTAAGGAGGAGGAGGAGGTAAATTCTGGAAAGTTAGATGTTAACAGGGAAGATGATTAGGGTGGAGTGAGTGGGAGGATAGTAGTGTAGGTATGTGGGCTTTGGTTGGCGGATTGACAGGAAAGGGAGGAGCTTAAGAAAGTAATTGATATGGGGTGGGTGGGAATGGGGGTACGGTAGGGGAGTGGAGTGAGCCTGAACATAGAGAGAGCAAACAGAGTGGGTAGAAACATGGTCCGACTGATTTGATGAAAAAAAAAACAATCAGCAGGCTAAAGTCAGTAGTTTGCAACAAATAGTTTAATAATGGGGTAAAAACTTTGACTTAAGCAGGCTGGGACTGATGGTAGTGCGGGTTAATATTTTATTGGTGTTTCAGGGTTTACCATATATATTGCACTCAAAAATCAGGGGGAAAACTATAGCTGTTAGTATACCATTCACTATCAGGGGAAAATGTAGCAGTAGAAAGTAACAGCAAAAATATAAAGGAATGGGGAAAGACCAAGCTTACCTAAGGCCTAACCAGTGTGCAAACTGCTGAAAGACTAGTTTTAGGGAGACACAAGTAAATTGACATACACTGCACTAGTTTAAAATTCAGTTGCAATCCCGTTGCAGAGTTGGTAATATGTTGGTGGGACTGACAAGTAGTTTCTCCAGATCGTGGGGAGATACAATGGTATTCCTGCAAGGTATTTAGCTGTAGATGGATGGAAAGAGAGAAAGGGGGTTATTACAGAAGGAAGGGATGAGAATCAGTTAGAGTTGAAAGAACAGGGTTGAAACAGAAGAGAGATAGCATTGAAATAGACAATAGTTTAAACAAAACAGGAGGAGAGGTGGAAGCAAAAGGAATATTTGAGAGGGAAAGATAGTAAATAAGTAACTGAGGCAATAAACTTTACTTCGATTAGTACATCAGGTAAACATCAAAAACAAAGCAGATAAAATGCATATAAGTAAATAGTTTGCAGATAATACATTCAGTGTTAGCCCATACACAATACTGTACAGTGTGCACAGAGGGGCGGTGAGTGCCAGGAATATTAAATCTTAGTGGGTAACATGTAACAGTTATGCATAAGAAAATAGTATATTCCTTAAAAGAGTTATTAACTAGTATTGTTTAACTCAGATCATCAGCTCGGAAATGGCACTACCATAGGTATTCAAAATTATGCTACTTTCTGCTCACACACAGGTTAGCACAGTGCTGTGCACTTGTGTCAGTGCAATCAGCTATGAACTATAGATTGTAAAAACACCATTAAAGTGTGCTTCGGTATCTTTAGTACTGTATTGATCATTTTTGAGTTATTGGAAATAGCTTAGTTTATGATCTGCTGTGGTCACTTGTCTGATTAGTTTAAGTCCCTGTAATCTGTGTGCTACATAACAAAGCAGAGTCCTTTTTAGTAAGTATTCTCCTTGCTTTATAGACATTTATCAGTTTATTTTTCTTCCATGTTATTTGTTTTGAAAGTCTTCCTTTCTTTCTTTGTTTTAATTTCCTTCTAAATATTCAGACTCCCCAGATTGCTGAATACTTGGTATCCAGAATTCCAAAGTTGTCAGTGGTGTTACTTTGTTTTCACTGCATGAATTCTATCAATAAGCCAGTTTGTGGCCTACCTGACAATATATGGGTTGATACCCAACTGGGTGAGTTTATCAATGAGGGGGGGGTTGTGTCAAAGGCCTTGGAAAAGTCTAGGTAGGCTGTATACACTGATTTATCCTCATCTAGTGCTTTGGTGAGTGTCTCAAAGAAGTCCACCAAGTTTAATAGGCATGATCTGCCCTTTACAAAGCCAAACTGGGTGGAATCACATGTTTGGAGATTTTCTATATCCTTGTGGATAAGGTCCATGATGATACGCTCCATGCCCTTGCAGATAAGGCTGGTCAGGCTAATAGGTCTATAGTTCCCGAGGTCAGTGGATGCACCCCTTTGTGCAAAATAATGATGTTAGTTGGTTCCATTTCCCTGAAATGAAGCCAGTTCTTAGGCTGTGATTGAAAAGAGTACCCAGTGCTGTTGCTAATTCTGTTTTAACCCTCATATTTCACTTCTATCCAATGAGACCAACATCATTGCAAGGGTTCTAGCTGGCCACCTAGAAATAATTGTTCTCAAACCAGGCCCCAGTCATAACAAGATTCTGTTAAGGAGTCTCTTATGAGGGGTGGAACTATAGTAATTATTTTATAGTGCACAGTAATTATAAGGAATAGACCCTTTACCAAAAGCCACCTTGTTTTGAAATGGGATTTCTTGTAGAGGACTAGTGATGGATTTGGATATGGAATTGTACATGTTTGTAATATTTTGTAAAATATTGTATGATACTTCTCTTGTTCATCATGTCTACTGATCAGGTGACTTTGAACTTGAAAGAGGTACCTACCGTGGTTGTCAACCCCCTTTTTTTGTACTACAGACTTTTAGTATTTACTTGAAGCATTACCGTCTTCATTGGTAAGTTCCATTGTTAGGGAACAAAATTGCTTTAAATGTTTGGTTCACTGATGACTGTGTCCTTTGACTGTGCAGTTTAGAATTTGCTATTGGACATGTGCTGCAAGGCTGGCAGGATCATAGGATAATAGGAAGTTACTAGGCTAATGGACCAGGGCCCTTACAAGCCTAGCCAAGTTATTACCCTTATTTCCATGATCGGCACCTATTGTCTCTGCCCAAGAGGGACACTGGTAGAAACCTTGGGGTGAATTTATGGTCAACCATCCAATCATCTAGATTGTATTTGAAGAGGGCCAATGAGGTTCTCAGTTGGACATGAAGTGGAAGTCTGTTCCTAAGGTGTGGTAACTTCTGGGAGACAAATCTGTCCCTACAGCAGGTTTTGTTAATATCTACCAGGTTAAGGTCTTTAGAGCCAGTGACCCATGTACCATTTAACATTCGGATATGAAGCATTGCCAATAATGCAGGGTCAGACGTTGCCTTATATGCAAGGCATAGCTCACTGCTGAGTAGTCTGTATAAAACAGAACGAAGTGACAGTGATTTCAGATGATCCTCACAGGACAGATGGTGAAGACCTTGAATTTTCCTTGTGAGGAACCTTTGTGGTTTCTCCAGTTGCTGCAGGTGCTTAGAAAGGTACATATCAAAAGGGGCATTACACTCAATTATTAGCCTGATGAGGGAAGAGTACAGGGAAATAATAACTTTTTTTTTCTGGAGGCAATGGCCTTACTTATGAGATGAGCAATATAGAATGCCCTTCTTACCACTGTGGAGTCAAGGTGCTCAAAGGTAAGATTGGTGTAAACCTGTGTGCCCAGGTCTCTCACCACTGAGTGCATACTTAAGGTGTTGCTATTGATGTGGTAGTTAGCAGGAACACTGCATTTACCAAAATTATTGATAATACATTTTTTTTGCTTTGAGTTTAAGGCCATGATTTTGACATCAATCATTTGTTTGTGTAAGACTCTCTTGTAGGATGTTGACATAATTTGGAGATTCTATGACTGCACCCAGCTTGCAGTCATCAGCAAACTTTGTCAGCCAGAGACCTTTAGTTTTTGCTTGTACTTTGGAGAAATAGATTCCAAACAGTAGTGGTCCCAGAGCTGATCCCTATGGAACACCACTGTTTACAGGTCTGCTGTTGGAGGTGGATTCCCCTATTTTGACTATATGAGTTCTACCAGTGAGTCAGTTAGTAACCCATCTAATGATATAAGGGATGGCATCTAGTTGAGTAAGGTTGTAAATTATTCCTGAGTGGAGGATAGTGTCAAATGCCTTGGCTAGGTCCAGGTAGCCTGTATGAACAGCTTTCTCCTTATCCAGGGGCTTAATGACTGTCCTGAAGTAGTCCACCAGGTTTAACAGGCATGATCTCCCCTTGACAAATCTAAACTGAGTAGGTTCATGTGTTTGGAGATTACCTATATCTTTGTTGATAAGGTCTATGATGATTCGCTCCACGACCTTCCAGATAAGGTTAGTCACACTAATAGGGCTATAGTTCTCAGGGTCAGTAGATGCACCACCTTTGTGCAAGGCAATAACGGTGACTGTTTTCCATTAGGCAGGTACAAAGCTGGGTGTTAGTCTATGATTGAACAGATTACCCAATGGTGTTGCTATTTCATGTTGGAGCCCATGTAGTACGCAGCCTGGGATGTTATCAGGGGAACCATTTATGGTGAAGATTTAACAGATGGTCTGAGAGACATGATTATGACTGGGATATCATCTGGTGCACACATTCTGAGAGACATGATTATGACTGGGATATGATCTAGTGCACACCATCTTAGAGACACAATTATGACTGGGATATGATCTGGTGCATGCCATCTGAGAGATGTGATTATGACTGGGATATGATCTTTTGCACACTATCTGAGAGGCATGATTATGATCGGGATATGATCTGGTGCACACCATCTGAGAGACACAATTATGACTGGGATATCACCATCTGAGAGACACGATTATGACTGGGATATGATCTGGTGCACATCATCTGAGAGACGTAATTATGACTGGGATATGATCTGGTGCACATCATCTGAGAGACGTAATTATGACTGGGATATGATCTGGTGCACACCATCTAAGAGATGTGATTATGGCTGGGATATGATCTGGTGCACACCATCTGAGAGACATGATTATGACTGGGATATAATCTGGTGCACACCAGCTGAGAGGTATGATCATGACTGGGATATGATCTGGTTCACACCATCTGAGCGGCATTATTATGGTTGGGATATGATCTGGTGCACACCATCTAAGTGACATGATTATGACTGAGATATGTTCTGGTGCACACCATCTGAGCGGCATTATTATGGTTGGGATATGATCTGGTGCACACCATCTAAGTGACATGATTATGACTGGGATATGATCTGGTGCACACCATCTGAGAGACACAATTATGACTGGGATATGATCTGGTACACACCATCTGACAGACACGATTATGACTGGGATATGATCTGGGGCACTTACTCTTTTTGTGTAGGGACTCCTGTATATTTTGGCCTAAATGTGATAAGAATCCATCCATCCACAACCCCTTTCTACCATTTTTGCACGTGGTCGGGATGTCCCTTTGACATAATCATCTAGAGCTGAGGTGTCCACCACCGGGTGGCTAGGACAGTGGCAGTATTTCCAGCTGCAGAGTCTGTTTTTAGAGACTCCACCTCATACAGGTTGTAACTGTGAACTGGACATGTATGTAAATGGTGGGGGTACTACCTCCTCATCTTCTGTCTTTATTATATTCTGTCATCTGTGAGTCTGACTGCATTTTTCTTTTAGAAGTTAAGCAGAAATCAGAAAGCTATTTATAGTGAAGGCTAGAGGACAAAGAATAACATATCATTTATGGAGCTAATTTAAAAGGACAAGGTGAACCTCCAAGCCCATCTCAGTTTGGATTTGTCAATTGCACACTGTGCTTATTCAATGTGGTAGTTTTTTTTTTTTTGAAAAGGTCACCAAAGCAAAGGATGAAAGCAAAATTCTACACACTGCATACCTCAACTTGGCCAAAGCTTTGACCCAATTCCCCATTCAGGCATAGTAGAAAACTAAATAAAGTGAGAATAAACCCCTATGCCACCCAATTGATTGACAACTGGCTCACTGATAGGATGCAGATAATCAAAATGAGGCAAGTTACATCCACAAAGAAACTAGTCACCTGTGGAATTCCTCAGGGTTCTTTGCTGTGACCGCTTCTATTTGACATCTACTTTGCAAAGTCATCTGTCCCAGGGAACTACCACAATAACAATTCACCCTTAAGTGTTGACCCAGTAGTTTAGGTTTGAGAACTTATGTGGACAATGATCTAACCTTTGGCCAACATGTGTCCATTGTTGTAAGAGAGTCTCTCTATATTGCACAGCTGATAAACAAAGGTATTGTGTCTAGAGCCAGGGATCTCATTGTCCCTTTTTACTCAGCCATCATTAGGCCAGTCATTGAATATAATGCCCCCTATGGCATTTATCTGTTCAGATATATGCAACAACTGGAATGTCCAGTGATGTACCTTACTAAAAGGATACAAGGTCTAAACAACAAGTCCTACATGGACCAGTTCAAAGTCCTGTTACTATACTCGGTATCCCACAGACTGTTAAGAGGTGACCTGTGTCTGGAATAAAAGGCATCCGCTGACCCAATACTGATGGATTTACTAAGCATCAGCAAGTCAGATTGCATCAGAAATACCTGGTATAGGGATCTGAACATGTTCTGCAACATCAACAGAATGGATTGGAGGGACAGGTACATCTCGCAGAGGATACAGCTACTCCTCATCCACATAAAACAAAGTTCATCCCTGTCCATATTCAACAGCAACTTGGATCTATGGATGAGCTGCAGGAAATTTTCCCTAGGACTGCTCCCTCTGCTATTAATGGATGGAGGCAGCTCCTAAATGCTTTATCCTATTCATGGATTACCTCAAATTATCTATGGTATGATCCTAGTTATTCTCTTTAGTGGTAATATATAATTATCAACCATGGGATGGGTAAGGCCAGTGTCTAACCAAATGGGATAGGTTAATTCAAACAGTTAAAGGGAAATTGGCTAGGCTTAAAAAGAGCAGATGACCTAGTACTTACCTGTGAACAAATTTAAGCATTGGTTGGTGTTCTGCTCTGTGTCAGGTACTGACATTTACTTTTTTAAAGGATTATATTTTTGGCATCATTCTCATGTTGGGCTACATACATAGGCAAAGGGAGGGTAGATGATGGAGTTGTTTTTTTGGGGGGGCTGCTGACTTCTTTTATATACTCTAGATATGCCAGGAAATTACCAGAGTATGGTCTATAGCCCATGCAGCAGTATTGTTTTCCATACCGAAAGCCATGAAATATTTTTTTGGAAGTAAACCTCAGAAATGTAGTTTAATCACTACATCTACAAGCAGTTAAAAAGCAAAATATTTACCAGTTACACCCCCCCTATTTTTTTTTTTTTACTTTGGAAGTTAGTCCCTGGTGACGTTGCAGAAGAATTGAATAGTTATTTTCAAAATGAAAGAAGCACTGTAGGATAAATATTATATGCAGGTCTTTAATGAAAATTGGAATAGGTTTTATTTATTTATTTGTATATCTATTTATTTATTTATTTTGGATATGGGTGATGAGTTTTCACTGCTGTGTTTAGATTCAGAAGTATATTTTCTTTAGTTATTCTATTACTCGGTTGCTTTTTAGTATTTTGTATTGTACATTCTGAAAAATTAAACTGAATTTTAATGTACATTCACCATTCACCATACACCATTCACCATCTAAACGACCCACCTCTTAGAGCTATTGTCTCCTCTGAAGGATCTATAACTGCACCCCTTGCTAAATACATTGATGTGAAAATTAAACACTTGGTAAATGAGAATAAGAACATTTTAAAAGACTCATGGGATTTTCTTAGAAAAATAGAACCCTCTATGTATATGGATACAACAGGATTTGCCACATTGGACGTTGTAGATCTATTTACTAGTATCCCACATGAAACTGGCTTAAAGTGGTTTGAAGAGATGTTGTTACCTTTAAAGAGTATTTCCCAAAATGAATTTACCACTATTTTAGTTCTTATGGAAGTTGTTTTAAAGTACAATTTTCTATTCTTTGAAGGTGAATATTTCAGGCAGACGAAAGGGGTGGCCATGGGGTCTCATTGTGCACCTACATATGCAAACATTATTATGGCATACTGGGAGAACAAATACATTTTGATTCCTAGGTTTCTTGACAAGTGGACCTTGTATTGTAGATTCCTTGACGATTTGTGTTTCTTCTGGAAAGGTACAAAGGATGATTTTGATATATTTGTTGAATACATCAATGAGACCACACACTTTCTCCAGTTTACAATGAATTTTGACACGTGTGTTATGTTACCTGGATGTTAACATTACCAAAGCAAATGATCTATTTGTTTCAAAGGTACATAGAAAGGAGACATTTTCAAATACTTACTTGCATTTCTCCAGTTCCCACCCGTTTCACCAGAAAAAAAGTGTGTTGAAAGGGCAATTAGTCCGAATATGTAGAATGACCTCAGATGATGAAACTTTTAGGAGAGAATGTGAAAACTTGTATAAGATGTTTACACAAAGAGGATACCCACACACATTATTTGAGGACATTAAGAATGAAGTCCTGGAGGGGAGAAAAACTAGATTTGCACCTATACTTGGTAAGTCAGAAGTGTTAGCGGGAACACACCCGGATGGTGACCTAAACGATGGGTTTGTTTCAGGTCTCATCACCACCTACGACGGTCAATCTAGTATAGTGAAGAAAATATTTGAAAAGGAATGGGACAACTTTTCCCAAGTATCGGATCTAGGTCACATTTTGAACATGAAATTAAATTTATTTATAAGAAAGGTAACAATATAAAAGGTATTATAGAGACTGGTTGTAAAGGAAACACTGATAAAAAGAAGAAAAAAGTTGGGGTTTTAAATGTGGTGCCTGTAGGTATTGTTCATATTTAAAAGTAGGAAACAGCTGCCATTTAGTAGTAAGGAATAAAACTTTACTATGTGAATCCTTTGTTAATTGTAACACAAAAGGGATTATTTACATCGCCTTGTGTAAAAACTGTAATTCTTTTTATGTGGGTAAAAGCGAAAGGAGAATTAAACAAAGGATTTACGAACATGTATATGATATTAGAACATCATGCGCCAATAATTCCCTTTACAAACACACATTAACCTGTAAAGGTTCTAGTTTTGAATTTTTTGTGGTAGAAGTGGTACCCACTGACCCGAGAGGCCGAATGTGGGAAACATTACTGGAGTACAGGGAATTATTTTGGCAGATTACCCTGGAATCAAATAAATATCCAGGGATTAATGACATGGTGTCCTTAGCACCTGTTTTAAAATTAAGGGCAGCTAAACTATGATATGTTAATTTTAGAAGTATTTTTAAGAAAAGTTTTTTTTTTTTTTTTAAATCACATTATACATGTATTTTTTCTGCTTACTCCTTTTAAACATTGGAAGTTGCAATATCAATTCTGACCAGTAGAGTGTAGTATTGTTTACTTAACAGCTTGTAACTTAAAGGAAGGTTTTTTAATTTTTAATTTACAATTTTAATGAATGAGGTTTTAACTCTCAATTTTAACTTTGAATGAGATTCAGATAAGCATTTGCTAGAATTGACAGTGTATATGGCTTGTTCATCCAGTAAATAGGTTTTATAGTTATACTTTGGCACTGTAAATGGCACTTTATTACTTTTTTACAATTATCATTAAGTATTTAATTAATCTTTTTATTTCATTGGTTGTATGTGTTGATCCAATTATATTCAAATGTATTTAAACAACTGACAAGTGGCTTTATGTGTTTGTATTATCTGAAGAAGGCTTGACGAAACGTTTGATGTGATTTTACACAGCGTATTGTATTGTGTCTACCGAGTTTGGCAGGAGCCCTAATAAACCTCTACTTTTATTTTGAGCCTTATCGTTGTGGAACTGGTGCTTTTTGTTTGTTTACTTGTGCAGCCGGCACCTTCCTTTTGATAAGTACATTCACCATTTATCGCACGCCACTGTTTTTGTTAATTTTTATCATTGACGCCAAGTGGTTTCATTATATTACAGTTGAACTGCAACAGTTTGACTACAATATAGGTAAGGAAGTTACCTCTTACTCCACGGTTGTACAACCCTGGAGTTATATTAAATCTCATGGAGAATGTAAGCAGAGGCACAGAGTCAAGGATTATAGCCGATGTAAAAAACAAAATTGTGGTTCTTTTAGTTGAATGCCAATGTCACATTTGTCTCATGAAAAATTAGTTCCATTTACAATCACTTAAGCTCAAGTTTTTTGGTTTTTTTTAGAAAATAGTGACAAAATGAAGTGATTTAATGTATTTACTGCTGATAAAAGGTGATTGGCGATCTAAAGACATGTATTCATATATGCATATATATCTATCTCTATATATATATATATATATCTATCTATATATATATATATATATACATTTACATGATATGTCTACTTCAAATGATTGAAGTTTCAAAAAACATTGAACGTTCTGGACGGACATCACCATACAGCACAGGATGGGGATTACCATTTTCCTTGCTGTAGCGCAATCTCTGAGTTGGTATATTTAATTAGCAGATGGTATGTGGGGTGTAGGGGGGCTTGCCCCCAAGGAAAAACATAAAGGAAAACTGTTTTTGTTTTTTTTTTTGTTTTGTTTTGTTTTCATTTTATTTTCAATGTTTCAAAATTTCAATCATATGGCAGTCGGCCATATGATGTTAGTTGTTTTGAAACTTTAGTCATTTGAAGCAGACCCATACATAGATAGCTAGATAGCTAGATATAAATATAGAGAGATAGATAGATAGACAGATAGATAGATAGATAGATAGATAGATAGATAGATAGATAGATAGATAGATAGATAGATAGATAGATAGATAGATAGATAGATAGATAGATAGATAGATAGATAGATAGATAGATAGATAGATAGATAGATAGATAGTGAGATAGATAGAAAGATAGATAGATAGATAGATAGATAGATAGATAGATAGATAGATAGATAGATAGATAGATAGATAGATAGATATATAGATAGATAGATATAGAGATAGATAGATAGATAGATAGATAGATAGATAGATAGATAGATAGTGAGATAGATAGACAGCTAGATAGAAAGACAAATAGATAGATAGATAGATAGATAGATAGATAGATAGATAGATAGATAGATATAGAGATAGATAGATAGATAGATAGATAGATAGATAGATAGATAGATAGATAGATGTAGTTAGCCATTCACCAATGGGATCTGATGCTGATGCTTATGCTGATTTTGATCACATGATCACATACAGATAGGTTCATAGGAGGTTACTAGACTAATGGTTTTAGGGCCTTTACAAGCCTAGCCATGTAAAAAAACCTGAGTACTCTTATTGACCATAGTTAGATGGTCCTTGCTAGTAGAGTGATTCTGTGATCAGCACTGTCTGCACCTGTCCATGAGGGACATAGGTGCCACCACCAGGGTGAATTTACGGTCACCCATCCAGGTGTCAAGGTTGTGCTTGAATTGAGTCATTGAGGAGTTCTGCTTCACATGTAGTAGGAGCTTATTCCAGAAGAGTAGCAATCTCTGGGAGATATATATCTGTCTCTCTAGCACATTCTGTTAATGTCACAGGCTAAGTTGAGATCCCAGGAGCAAGTTATTCTTGTCCCATTTGATTTGTGAATGTGCAACATGTCTATTTGGGCAGGGACCAAGACTGCTCTGTAGGCCAGGCACAAGTCACCTCTCAGCAGTCTGTATGATACAGAGTACAGTGACGGGTTTCAGTCTTTCTGTGTATGTCATGTTTTGGAGGACCTGTATTCCCTTGGTTAGAAACCTCTGCAGTCACTCCAGCTGCTGTAGGTGTCTGGTGAGGTACATACAGAAGGGAGCATTGTACTCAATTACTGGTCTGATAAGGGTCAAGTAGAGAGGAGCTATAACCTCTCTGTTCTTGAATGTAATACCCTTATTTATGAGATAGGCTTTGTCGAATACTTGGATGTAATACCCTTATTTATGAGTTAGGTAATGTCGAATACTTTTCCTACCACTTCGGACACATGGTGATTGAAGTTTAGATTGCTATCAACCTGTATTCCCAAGTCTTGCACCGCAGAGTTTGAGCTTAGAGGGTGTTATCTATATTATAATTAACAGGGGCTACTTCTTTGCCAAAATGGATAATGAGGCATTTTTGTGTTAATTTTAGTCCTTGAGTTTGGTACTAATCATTTGTCTGTATTAGCCCCTTTTGTATAATTTAGCATTGCCGGGGGACTCAGCGATTGCACCTAGTTTGAAGTAATCTGTAAACTTGGCAAACCACAGCCCATCTACTTTTGCCTAATGTTCGAGAAGTAGATTCCAAATAGTAGAGGGCCCAGCACTAACCCCTGTGGTACACTACTGGTAACTGCTCTGTTGGTGGAGGTTGATTCCCAACTCTGACAGTATGCGTTCTGTTGGTGAGCTAATTTTCTACCCATCTAGTGATATATGGGTTAATCTCTAATTGGGAGAGTTTCTCAATGACAGATGAGTGGGAGATTGTGTTGAAGACCTTGGCTAAGTCATGATAGGCAGTATGTACTGCTTTGCCCTCATCCAGGGCTTTGGTGACATTCTCAAAGAAGTCCACCAGAGTTAGTAAGCAAGACCTGCCCTTAAAAAAGCCAAACTGGGTTGGTTCAGGAGTTTGGAGGTCACCAATGTTCTTGCTGATAAGATTCATGATGAGTCTTTTCATGGCCTTGCAGATAAGGCTGGTTAGGCTTATGGGTCTATAGTCCTCAGGGACGATTGATGAACCCCCCTTTGGGTAAGAGGATTACTA
Source organism: Protopterus annectens (assembly GCF_019279795.1). Classification (NCBI taxonomy): domain Eukaryota; kingdom Metazoa; phylum Chordata; order Ceratodontiformes; family Protopteridae; genus Protopterus; species Protopterus annectens. Next base: position 1,738,720,090 of record NC_056729.1, on the reverse strand, counting down.
TTGCTGTTCTCCACTCTGCTGGAACAAAGCCAGTGCTCAGACTATGGCTGAAGAGAGTGCCAAGCAGTTCTGCTAGATCTTGTTTTGAATTGTTTACTAATAGCCTGGGATGTTATCTGGTCCCATGGAGGCTGCATTTTTGGCATTGGAAAGGGCAGATATTACCAGCTCTTTGGAGATGCTAGGTATTGGACTGGTGACAGGGATGTGTTGGGGTGGTCTGGTGGGGACAAAAGTGAAATTTGAACCAAATGTGTCTGACAGCAGGTTGGGAATTTCTTCGGGTTCAGTGTGAGTAGTACCATCCACATACAGTTCAGCACATAGTTGGACATTCCCTTTAAGATTTTGGACATAGCTAAAGAAAGCTTTATGATTGTTTTTAGCTAGAGATGCTAATTTGGCCACATAATTGGCTTTAGAGGACTTTATAAGATATGTGATTTGCTTGTTCAAGATGTTGAAGGTATTCCTTCTCTGGTGAGTAAGTTTCTTCTTGTTCTTGGATAACAGTTTCTTCCTTTTGTTATATAACCTATTTATATTTGCAGTCCACCAGGGTGGCCTGTTTTTTCGGGAGGACCTGTTTTTTATTTATTTATTTTTTATTTTAGCTCCATTGTTAGTACAATTATTGGTACTATGCTTCTATATATATAACCTATTTATATTTGCTGTCCACCAGGGTGGCCTGTTTTTTCGGGAGGACCTGGTTTTTATTTATTTATTTTTTATTTTAGCTCCATTGTTAGTACAATTATTGGTACTATGCTTCTATATATATAACCTATTTATATTTGCTGTTCACCAGGGTGGCCTGTTTTTTCAGGAGGACCTTGTTTTTATTTATTTAGTTTTTATTTTAGCTCCATTGTTAGTACAATTATTGGTACTATGCTTCTATATTACATTGTAAGAAAAGAAGAATCAAAAACTGAAACAGGCAACAATAGCAAAAAATAGGCACGGCTGGTACAGTGTATAGACAAGACAATTACATTCTACACATAAAATATAAAAGACAGTTCTTGGTATTGTATAAGATAAACAAGCATTTAAACAATGAGTGAAAATGATGTAAGTCCAGTTACATTATGTACAATGTGATAGAATATTAAAGAATTGAATGATGCTTACTTTTTAGAGGGAAAAAGAAAAAAAAATTGAGATAAAACAGTATTATGGTTGGGTTACCCATGTTCATCACAGGTGATCTTGACAGGTACAGTGAGTCTATGCAGTCTATACAGTTGTTTAAATGTCTATACAGGACATTTATGTACTTCTCTGCATAGGAGTAATTGTTAGCTGTGCTGTGTTAGCAGGGGTTTTAAACTTTTTATACCCTCACTTAGTAAGCTAAAGTTTGCTTTGGAGAAATTTTTTAGTTTACTTGCTCCTGCAGGGATTAACAGTCTGACCTTTACTTCAAATGAGACAAATTTATGGTCTGACATCAACAGGGAGGGAAACACACAAGAGGTAGTGCAGTGACCCCCACACTGGTGAGTACCAGGTCCAGGACATTCAAGCCCCTTGTAGGGGTGCAGACAAGCTGTTCCAGAGCATTTGAATGAACAAAGTCCAGGAACCTCAGGGTAATCACATTTCTGCTTGTGTATGTTGTCCAATCATTGGAAGGATAGTCGAAATCTCCAATGACCAAAGTGTTTGGCTGTATAAGGAGTGATCTAGCAACTCCAGCTAGTCAGTGCATTTTTCTTCATTCATGGTGGGGGCGGGGGGCTGTAGCTAGCGATAATGTGGTAGGGTGTTATATTTAATTGTACTTGGAGTCGCTCTAGAGAGTCATACTGTTTAACCAGTCTCAAGGTGTATTTGGATTTAGTGGAGATGGATACACCTCCACATTTGGTTCATTCATGCTCGTTTTGGGGTCTGAAGGTATGGAAGGCATTATAGCTTTGTATGGCTGGGGTGTTCTGTGTAGGTTTGAACAAAGTCTCAGTGACTGTACAGACATCAGCTCCTAGCATTAAGCAGCATAACCATGAGTTTGTCTCAAGTGGATTTCTTTAAGTCAAGATTTTTTTTTGTTTTGGCAGTGCCTAAAAAAGGCATTATGGGGGAGGCAAGCTTCTTTGTCAGTATCCAATAGCCTAGAGGAGACAGGTGAATACCATCTCTGGCAAAGCAGTGTGGTCTGTCGACCATGTCCTCCCAGGCTGACAAATACTGGATCCCCTTGGATTGACAGCAGAAGCTAAGCCAATTATTAAAGTCAATCATTTTTTTGTCTGCATTGTGGCATCATTCTGGGTAAAGGTAAAATGCTACTTAGTGCTAGGGACATTCCTGCCTTGAACACATAATATAAGAGTTCAGTCATGTCTCTCTTCATATAGTCCAAGTCATTCACACCAGCATGTACTATAACAGTCATTAACGTTTCTTGTTGCTGAGTGAATTGACTGTGTGCTTGATTTGACGGATCCTGGCACCTGACAGGCAGCTGACTGTGACTTTCTCCTTGTTCAACCTGGTGAGAGGAACATCTGTGTGTCTCATTACTGAGTAGCCTATGACCAGAATATTAGGTTTTGAGGTGTTTTGCCTTCAGGGCTTAATTGTTGAGACATTGATATGTGTGTTGTTATGTGTAGTGTTGGAATCTGTTCCTGTACCAGTATGTGTATGTTGTTTGCGCTTGGAAGGTCTTTGGTCTTTTGGTAGGATCTTAGTGAGTACTTCTGCATATGTGGGTTTATGTGTCTTGACCTTATCTTGTGTGAGAGAGTAGGTGTGTGTGCTGACAACCTGTTATATGTCTTGTATATTGTTATGTGAGAGGATTGATTCTAACTTCGTAGCATAGTTATATCTCTCACATACTGTATTTGTTTGCTTTAGGAGTAAGTGGTTGTGAGTATACATGAGGTAATTATTACAGCATTGCCTCAGGATGCCCATATCAATCAGGATGGCTGGTGAAATGGTGGAAAACTGTTCATCCATCATGGCAGGTATATCTTATAATAACTAGTGGGGATGGGCAGGATGGACCACGGTTTGGGAAACTATTCACCTATTATGGCAGGTATATATTGTAGTAACTAGTGGGGATGAGCTAGATGGACCAGGGTTTGCTTGTGAGACTAAGAAAGGTGGCTATTCTGTGGTGGGTTAAGGGTAGAAGTCTGCGGCAATGCCTCAGAATGCGCAGTTGAGTTGCTTGCTGGGTAGCAATGTGCAACTGCATTGCACACAGAGAGGTAGTAGAGCTAAGGAGGGTTCCCCTGGCAGATGTCAAGGGAAAATTGTGTTTCTAAGTGTTTGTGGCTATACAAAGCAGTACTAAACTCCACAGTGCGATATGCAGCTACACATAAATGCAGAGCTTAAACACAAGTGAAGTTAAACAGTTTTAATACACATTAACCAGTAGGAAAGCCCAAAACTGAACCTTTTAACAGCAATCCCCAACTCAGATGGGTCCTGGGCTACACACTTCTGTCACAAGGGTGTAGGAGGGCCTTCTTAATGTCGGATGGCTGGTATTATTACTCAAGAAATACCAAACAGCCTAGATTCAGCAAATCTGAATCTAGCCTATGCTATGAAATACAGAAGTACTAGAACTATACACAGATGCAGTTATAGATACATGTTTTTTATTCTAACAGTCTTATCCCTGGATGAAAACAGAGTAACAGCAGCTATTCTACAACAAATCCATGATTAATAGACTTTTTTTGTTTTGTGATTCTGGGTCATGCTTTGCACACTTGTTGACTTGTAGAAGTAATAGGGAATGTGAAATGTGGCTAAAACCTCACAATGTCAAAGCCATGTATAAATCAAAGTACATAATTGTGTAAAACATCACTGTATGTATAACATGAGAAAATATACATAATATTATTTCCTGTTATTAAATGCTTTCATCGTTGCACACAAAATCATATGAAACTTCTTCAGAAAACATTGCATAAATCAAAACTATAATACTTAAATTGTAATTATTACATACACATTATCAGAACAGTCCTGTTCTCTTAAAACATTGTGAATTAATATCTTTGTTGAGCTTTCAATTTCAGTATACTTATAATGGAATCTGAATCAGTTGATTTCAAGTGTCATTCTAATTCTAGATTTTCAAACAAAGATTGTCACCACCTCCGATGTCAAAATCAACATTATATGAAAACTAACTAAATAAATAAATAAATAATTGTCTAACTATACTGCAAGCATTGTTATGCATAAGCAATATATAATCTATCTTTTCTTAATGGTATAGACATGAGCATTCATTTTTCATCTGTTTTCCCATGTAACGTACCTAACTACTTGCTAGATATAATACCCTGCATGATAGAGTTACGATATCTTTCTACACCTATGGTTTTTAAACCATGATGCAATAAGATAAGGATCTACATAAATGAATCAAAAATACAGGCAAAAGCCACATATGTATGTTTGGGGTTTTCTAAGTGGTTTTATAAAAATTTTGCTGGATCACTGTCTTGTATATATTTTTTTAATTAAATAACCCTTTATTCATAAAATGTGAGTTGTCCCCCTCTGTATTTAATTGTCCATCACTGCCATTTTTGTTTGTTTCTATGATATTTTCACTGTTCAGACATTGTAACTGATAGTCATTGCAGTTGTTTGGAATTTATAAGTTCATAGTTTCATAGGTGTATACTAGGTGAATGACCACTACGGTCCTTAAAAGCATAGCTATGCAACCCAAAGGTGACCCACAATTTGATTTATATTTGATTTATAGAGGGTGATTTACTGATTGCCGTTGTCCATCGGAGACATGGGAGCCAGACAAGGAGTGAATTTCCCATTACTCATCCAATGCTCCAAATTTTGCTTAACAGGGATAGGGAGGAACCCTGCTTTACATGGATGGGGAGCCTGTTCCAGAGAATGGGAATTCTGTGAGAAACATGTCTATCTGTCTAACATGTCGTATTTAACTTGCAATCAAAATTTAGGTCTTTTAATCTAGTAGTTCTGATGCTGTTCATTCCGTGGATGTGTAAAAGATTCATCAAAACAGGATCCAGAAGGGGGCATGGCTTGGATGGTAGCCTGATAGCAGCATAAAATCTCTGCTCTGCAGCTTTTCAACTTTCCTAACAGGATTTATTACTAAAAATCACCACAGATAATTTCAGATTAATAGTTCTATAAAGTAGAACTCGAAAGCTTTCTTTTAGTGTATTTTTCATCTAAGAATCTCCAGATTTTCCTGTCAAACTAACAAGAAGGATGGGAAAACTGCACTTAAAGAAAAGATGAGCCTTTCAAAATCTACACAGCAAGACAGCTCTCTGAAGAAAGAGATACACTCCATTCTGACAAATATCCAAGACCTAATAACAAAAATGGACAAACTAGATACAAAAGTGGATAAAATAAAAGAAGATGCCCATAAACAAACTGAAATCCTGAGTGACATTCTAAAACAACAGAAAATACAAATTTCAGCAATAAAAGAATCCATCTTGAATATTGACAGCAGACTGACAGACACAGAGAAAAATATGGAAACTCTCCTATTACAAAACAACAAACTCATCAATAAAGTAGATGATTTAGAAAACCGAACCAGAAGAAATAACATCAGGATATACGGTATACCAGAAGGAATGGAAGGAGACAATATGATTAATTTTTTGACAACATGGATCCCGAAAACACTAAATTTACCAGAGGCGCTTTCTTTTGGCATTGAAAGAGCCTATAGATCATGAACTATAACCCCAGCAAACAATAAGAAGACATATCCTAGATCAATAATAGCAAAAGTAATGTCTAGCCAGGACAAAGATCTGATCTTAAAATCAGCTTGGGCTCTCTCTCCTATAAAAATAAATGATCAGATAGTCAGATTTGACAATGACTACTCTACTACTGTTTTTACAAAAAGAAAAACTTTCATTCCCCTCATCAAATCTCTCAAGCAAGCTGGTATTAAAGCACAATTAACATACCCTGCCAAAATTAGACTTTGCCTTCCTGAGGGGAAAAGAACCTTCGAAACTTTAGAAGAAGCAAACACTTTTATAAAGAAGAAGAATCTGGTAACTACAGAAGATCAGATGAATACTACTTCAACATTAAAGAGACGAGCAGCAACGAAGTCTGACCGGGCTGTGAACGACAAGAAGAAACCCAAAGACAAATGAACAAAATGTACTTTTTTCCTTTTTTGTCTCCTCTATCTTAAATCTTTTGAATAGTCAACTAACAGTCTGATATCACAGATTGCTACAAAGATAAACAAGGTAAACTATGATTTTTATTTTCATTAATATCTCTATTGCTATTTTAAATCAATAATATAGATATATGAAGTAACATAACTTCATCCATCACATTTAGTATAAGCTGCAAGGCACTTAAGCAATGCCTAGCTGTTATTCTTAATAACCTTCAGTAATTAAAATGTATCCATTACATTTAGCATAGGCTGCAAGGTACCTTAGAAATGCCTAGCTGTTATTCTTAATAACTTCCATTAATTAAACTACATCTTGGCTAAAGTATATATTATTATTTTATTTATTTATTTATGTTCTCTATTAATACCTAAAAAGTAAACACACATAAAAAAAAAGTTCATGAAATATAGCTAATGTGACATGTTGGAATTTACATAAGTGCAATGTCTCACTTGCTGTGTGGTTATAGAATTTTATGTCTTGATTTTATGAAAACTACAGAGCCTCCTAAAAGGCTCTGTTTATGTTGTTTAACAAAGTACTGGAGATGTGTTCATTTAGTGAAGCAATCACAACATATTAGTTATAAATAACCTTTAAGATAGAGCTTATATTTTATGCCTGTTTTTAAACAGTATGGAAGTAAATGTGCTTAAACTGCCATTTTTCTACAGTACATTAGATTTGCAACACAAATAAACTTGCAGCATTTTACGAACATTTTTTTTAATCATTTGATACATGTTAAATATAATTCCCACCTTCTTACCTAAATTTTTTTGAAATTAGAGTTTTTGAAAGCAGCTTGAGCCTTGTAATCCATCCATGAGCTTCATTTCTTCACAGAAACAACTGAGACACCTAGCAGTAACTGAACAATTGACCTCTGAACCTGTAGTTCCTCTTTGAGACTAATGAACCAATCGGAAGGCTGGAAAAATGGCAAAGTAACTCAAAACATAAAACAAGCTTTATTTCAATATACCTGACAAATAAAAATAACTATCTATATGTTTTACAAGGTTTATAATGCTGCTTGAATAAGAAGTTGCTTTGTTGTTGTCAGGGCAACAGTTCCAACGTAATGATCGCACTGCTGTTAATTTGTAGAGTGGTCCTCCTGATTTTGCCTCATACTGTCGTGCTGTTCCTTCTAAAATGCTTCATTTCCTGGTAAAGTTCTACATTGCATTCAGGCAGTAACATAAGAAATACATAGTTATTATTGTTTAGAAAATGAAAGTTAATACAACACGTGTTGTTTTAACAGGAATTCAGATCGAGTAAGGTTTTAAAGCAATTATTTCTCGTCTTCGCTGCTGATCGTTCAACAAACAAGTTAAAAGCTTTGTTATGACTGAGCAGCCACTGTTGTATGTATAATCTATATATGAAGAATAATCAGGAAATAGATAGACAAAATGATTCTGTCTTCCTATAAAAACACATTCATATTAATCTTTGGTCTGTAAAACTATCCTTTTGCTGCATTCACTGCTAAGAAAGCCATTCCACTAAAATAAAAACGAGTTGGAAGTTCCCCCTTTTTGTGCAACAGAACTGCCACTAAATCTTGTGCTAGAATCAAGGGGTTTTGCTCGCAATAACTCATAAGTAATGGGCTACCTAATCTACTCTCAGTGTTCATCAGCGGTGCATACTCCTTTTTTTTTTTTTTTTGTTTTATACTGTTTCCCCAACTTGACACCCCATGAAATATAACATTTGTAGTAACGTACTGAAATTTTCTTTTTTCTTAAATTTTATATGACCTAGTTTATTCAAACAAACTTCTGCTTTTTGGGGAGGGGAAATTAAGGTTATAATATAATAAATACTTTAATTAATAGTTTATGCACACACAAATTTAAAAGTTTGTTGTTACCATTCAATGAATGATTGATTGTAAGAATAGTAAGGTATTATATATTACTTACAATTAACCTTAATCAAAATATTAGTTCATATAGACTCTACAATATATAACCCTATCTTCTTTTTGGTTATTAATGGAGCATGAAGTTGCAGTGACCCAGTGTTATTGAATATGTGTTGGCAGACCTGTGACTTGCATGTAACACATATTAAGCCAGGAACACTAGGTTCCATGAAGAAGGATGTTATTGTAAACACTATTTTACCTTCTTTAGTTGTTACAAAAGCTCAGTCCATAACAAATGTTGTTATAACCTACAGGGTTAATCCCCTAGGAAATCATTATAGCTATTTTGAACTATTATACATTTTAAATGGTCTTAACATATAATTATCTATCACTGAATGTTAATGGGCTAAATAACCATATTAAAAGAGCAAGCATTAATAAATACCTTTCTTTACATAAGGGTGATATAGTATTTCTTCAGGAGACACATTTAATATCCCAAAGCTTTAATAAGCTAACACTAAAAGACTATAAAATATTGACTAGTTCCCAATTTAATTACAAAAGAAGAGGTGTACTAATTCTTTGGAAAAAAAAGTCTAAGGCTTCTTGAAATTGTAAACTCATATATAGATAAAGAGGGTATGTTAACTTTAGTAGTAATTAAGCTTGAAAGGAAATATTGTACACTCATAAACTCTTACTGGATACCTGGAATTGGTACAAAGTCAGTAAAGAAATGCTTAGACATTATAACTTTACATTCTAGAGGAGAAATGATAGTCGCATGGGATTTTAATTGTATTCTTTCATCTGATGAAACTACGAGTTCTAAAACTTTCAAAACCTCCCCTGTAGCAAAACACCTACATAATTATATCAATACAAGAAATTTAAAAGACATATACCATATAAAACTTCCCTCTTCCCTAAAGTTCTCTCACTATTCATATAGGTTTGGGACACAAACTAATATAGATAAAGTCTTAGTGTCAAATTCTTTACAATCAAAAATAGATAATGTATTATTAATATCTTGTCCCCTTTCTGATCATAATGCCATTAATTTTAGTATAACTTTTCAAATTGAACCCTTTAATACATTGCCAAAGAATGCCAGCTTATATTACGAATATAAAAGCCTATCAAGAATGGATGTTATCAGGAATTAATCAGTTTTTAGAAACAAATAACAATGTAGAAGCATCGGATACAATTCAATGGGACACCCTCAAAGTTGTATTATATGGAAAAGTTAAAATGTGGTATATGCAAAAAAGAAAGGAATGGGATAAAAGACTACAAGATATTCAAACTGAATTAGATAACTTAAAAGGTAATCTAACACCAAATGATAAGAAAGTCTTAGATAATATAAATTAAACAAAGAATATCAAAATGTATTGCAACACAAAATATCTATAAATCTAGAGAAAATTAAATTATGTTCATATTCTATCAATCTTAAAAGTCTACATAGAATTGCAGTACGCTTAATGTACTTGAAAGAAAGAAATCACATAAAAGAAATTACATATGTTGAAAATATGAGAAAAATAAAAGCTACAAATTTAATTTCATTAAAAAAACTGCGATGGTGGTGCTGCTGTAGCATTGTCACCTCACAGTAAGACGTCATGTTTGATTCTCAGCTAGACCATCTTCTGTGTGGAGACATGCATGAATGGGCGTACCTTCATTGAAGGTTGTGTGTCAGAGCTGACAACTCGGCATGTAAAAATCTACTGCCAATCATTAGCGGACTGGAGTTCCGCTGTGGCGACCCCTAACCAGGAAAAGCCGAAAGACACAACAACAACTACAAGGTTTCAAAAACATTATGAGAATATAAATACTCTCAAACCAATAAATGAAAATATAAATCTAGACAAATTCTTATCTGATAATATTCTAAAGACCTTATCCCCTGGGAATATTGCTAAAATTGATAGATCTTTCACATTTACAGAACTAAAAAAAAAATCAAATAAACAACTTAAAAACCAATAAAGCACCAGGGTTAGATGGTTTAATTCCTGAAATATATAAAATCTTTCCTGATAATACCTTAAAAATACTAATAAACACATTTTGGGAAACCAAAACTACTTATAATATCCCACCATCATGTAGATATTCATTAATCTCTCCCATGCTTAAACCTGATAAAGATCCTACTTCCTGTTCCTCCTATTGGCCCATCTCACTATTAAATATAGATTATAAGATTCTCATGAGCATAATATTAAACAGAATCAATTCCATTATACCTAGCCTAATAGAGGAAGATCAGACGGGTTTTATTAAACACAGAAAAGTCCATGATAATATAATAAGACTTCTGACTCTTATAGATTTAGCTAATAAAAATAAAAATGAATTAACAATAATGAGTCTAGACATAAACAAAGCCTTTGATTCACTGAGTTGGTCCTATCTATTTAAAGCTTTACAACACTATACATTTCCCTAAATTTTATAAAATTAATTAGAAACCTTTATGAAGACTCTGTTTCTTTTGTAAAGATAGGTTCTTTCTTATCCCCCTCATTTAAACTTACAAAAGGAACAAAACAAGGTTGCCCTCTTTCCCCTTTAATTTTTGCTCTAGCTGTAGAACCACTAGCCAACTATATTAGAAATAATGTTCACATTAAAGGCTATAATTTAAATAGACATATTTCCAAAGATTCAGTTATTTGAGGATGATTTGTTACTAACTAGTGGAGACACTGATACATCTTTAGATCAGCTACTTAACACTTTAGATTTATTTGAAGGTTTATCTGGACTAAAATTTAATCATAACAAGACCCAGACTTTGTTAATAAATAAAAATACGTCTATGAAAATGAAAAGTTATAAATGCTTTAACTGGGACAATACACAAATTAAATACCTGGGTGTTCAAATTAATTCCACTCTTAAGAATACAATTACTACAAACTATAATATCTTAACAAATCTAATTATTAATCTCACAGATAATTGGAACAAACTTTACCTAAAATTATTTATATAAGTCAGTCTTTAATCATTCACCCAACCAAGAAAATATTAAAAAAAATAGTAATAACTTACTAAAATTTCTGTGGTATCCTCAAAAACCTAGAATATCTTTACAAAGACATGTGGCAAGTTGGGAAGAAGGGGGTATTAGTTTTCCTAATATTGAATATTATGTAAATGCTTCTATTTTTAATATAATCCTTTTATTGTTAAACTCCTCATATAATTCATATTAGAAATTATTACATGAAAAAATTATATTAAACAATAATAGAATGTTAATTGACCCTCTAACTACAATACACCAAAATACCTTTATTTGGTGTTTAAAAATATATACACAAGATAAGCAGAAGTTAAAATCTTGCTCCTTTATCAGTCTAATAATAGCAAATTTCATGAAAATCACCCAATCTGACCAGTCAATTAAAAGCTTATTAATATTCATTTTTCCTATTGCTTATACTAATGAATGTTTAATATCTTTTGATAAAAATAAAATGCTTGAATTTAAAAATAATGACATAATATACTGGAACCAATTCTTATCCACTAACGGAATTTATTCAGCTAACCATCTAATTACTAGATACAGCCTACATAATAATAACTGGATAGACATACAAACCAGCAGAGAATTTATATATAACAAAACTATATTTTCCTTACAAACCCATGGAAACAACATACCTAAAACACTAGAACTTTTGACTAATATAATTGATGGTACTTTAAAAGGCACCTCATTTATATCCCTAATATATAAAGTCATTAGATCTGATAATAATTCCACGAATGCTTCTTTTTGGGAACACTCCACCAAAATAAATAATGGAGAATTTACTACTAAAAACAAGACATTACTTCTAAAATCACTACAAAAAACAACAATTTCTCCTTACTGGAAAATATACATGTGGAAATTCCTCCACAGAAGTTATTATACACCTCAAAGAATTGCAAATATGTACAAAACAAATGATATGAAATGTTGGAGGTGTAAAGCTATGGAAGCTGACTGGTTTCATATGATTGTTGCATGTAATATGTTATACCAATTTGGAAGGAATTTGAATGTTTCTGTAAGGCCTTATGGAATGATTATTGTGAAATTTCAAGTTCACTCATTTTATTTAATGTACCAATACCAGAAATCGTACCCAGATCTCAAACACACATTCTTTGGTCAATACTTGCAGTAACAAGAAAGGTTATGGCAAAAAATTGGAAAACTAAATCTCCTATATCGTTCAGAAATTAATTTATTTATTTAGCAGGACTTTATGTGAAAAAGAAATATCTAGTTTAAAAATGAATATAAAGAATTTAACACACAAATTAATTGCTTGGGAAAAGTTACAATCATTACTATAAAAGTATTAGATGATTTCTTGAATGTATATAGAAGTATTTCCTTGTTATGAATTTTGTAAATAATTTGTTTCAGTTTTGAGTGTAAATATGTTATTACTGTTATTATTCTTGTTATAAAAAAATAAAAATAAAAAACATTTTTGAAAAAAAAAAAAAACAGGGTCCAGAAATGCCTTGTGTGCCAGGCAAAAATCACCTCTCAGAAGTTTGTATGATACCAAGTAAAAAGACAGAACTTTGAGGTAATCGATGTAGAACATTGTGTTTGCTCCCTGTATTCCTTTTGAAAGGAACCTTTGTAGATGTCCCGTTTGCTGCATGTGCCTAGTCAGGTACATACTGAAGGGGGCATTGTACTCTTTGATTGGCCTGATGAGGGCCAAGTACAGTGGTATGATGACCTCTCTAGACCTAGATGCCATGCCCTTTCTTATAAGTTGAGTAGCATAGAAAGATTTTCTTACTGCCTTGGACACAAGTTGGTTGAAGGCTAGGTTAATATCTACATGAGCTACCAGACCCTGAAGACTGAATCAACTTTTAAGGGTGTTTTACTGAGGCTGTAGGTACCCGCGGTGGCAGACTTCCCAAAATGTATTAAAATACATTTCTTGGTACTGATTTTTAAGCCATGGCTTTGGCACCAAGCATTTGTCTTTATTAGACCTTCCCAAAGGGTGTACTCATCTTGTGGGGATTCAATGACTGCTCCCAGTTTGCAGTCATCTGTGAACTTGGTTAGCTAGAGGCCTTTGACATTGGCTTTGACATCTGGGAAGTAGATACCAAAGAGATGTGGACATAGCACTGAGTCCTGCCAAACCTCACTGGTGACTGGTCTCTTTGTGGAAGTGGCCTTACTGAGCCTAACCTCCTGGGTCCTATTAGTGAGCCTGCTGGCTATTCAGTATGTTATAAAGGGGTTTGTACCTAGTTCTGTAAGTTTGTAGACAATGCATGAGTTGGGTATTGTATCAAACGTATTAACCAGATCTAAATAGGCGGTATGCACAGTTTTCCTCTCATTGATTGCTTTAGTGACCTTTATGAAGACGTCCACCAGATTCAGTAAGCATGGCCTTCCTTTGACAAAGCCAAACTGGGATGGATTCAGTGTCAGGAGGTCTCCTATATCCTTGTAGATAATTTCAGTGACAGTTTGCTATTGACTGGGTCTCTCTGTTTGAAAAATCTGCTGTCTCTCTCCAAATCATGGCATATTTTCCATTCTATCTTTCATAGGTTCATAGGTTCATAGGTTCATACTAGGCTATCTGCCCAAGGGCATTTATAAGCCTAGCCCATAGTTATGTGGCTTTCGCCACCCCTTTAGTTTGAATAAAAACTATGCCTATCATTTTGCTGTGCCTCTGTCAAGCAGTGACACTGAAGTAATCCCTGGGGTATATCTGCGATCTCCCATCCATTGGTCAAGATTCCTCTTGAACAAGGCCAGCGAGGTGCTCTGCCTCACATGTACCGGGATTTTGTTCCACAGCATAGGGAGTCTCTGGGTGATGAATCTGTCCCTCCAGCACGTTCTATTTATAACCGTGTCAAGGTTTAAGTCTCCGCCCTTGTGGTTCTGAGGGATCTAGATTTTTGAGGTGAAGCATATTCATCAAATCTGGGTTTGACATGGCCTTATATGTCAGGCACAGGTCACCTCTGAGCAAGCGGTATGAGACTGAATAGAGCTGGAGTTCTTTCAGTCGGGCAGCATAAGACATATTTTGAGACCCTTTATCCTTTTGGTGAGGAACTTTTGGGGCCTTTCAAGCTGCAGCAGGTGTCTGGTCAGATACATTCTGAGCGGGCATTGTACTCAATCATAGGTCTAATGAGTGATGAGTACAGGGGGACGATGACCTCCCTTGATCTAGATGTGAATCCCTTCATGATCAGGTGGGCGATATAGAAGGTTTTCCTAACTACTTTAGCAACATGAGTGTCAAACGAAAGGCTACTGTCAACCTGGGTCCCCAGATCCCTGATGGCTTTTTCTGTGCTCAGTGGATTGCCACCTATATGGTAGCTAGGGGTAACCTTGTTTTTCCTGAAGGGTATGACTATGCATTTTTTGGCGTTTAACTTCAGGCCATGGCTCTGGCACCAGTTATCCATTTCTGTGAGGCCCTTCTGGAGGATATCTGTGTCAGATGTGTTTTCAACTATGGCGCCCAGTTTGCAGTCATCTGCAAACTTTGTCAGCCATAACTCTCCTGTGTTTGCTTGTACTTCAGAAAAGTAGATGCCGAACAAGAGTGGACCCAGGACTGAGCCCTGTGGGACACCACTTGTGACAGGCTTTGAGTCTGACATGGCTCCAGCAACTCTGACCCTGTGGGTTCTGTCACTTAGCCAGTTTGCAACCCATCTTGTGATGTATGGGTTTACATTCAAGCTGATGAGTTTTTCGATGATACCTGAGTGGGGTATTGTGTCGAAGGCCTTTGCCAGGTTGAGGTAGGCTGTATGGACTGCCTTTCCCTCATCAATGGCCTTGGTGACTGTCTCGAAAAAGTCAACCAAGTTTAAGAGGCAGGATCTGCCTTTGACAAAGCCAAACTGGGTTGGATCCAAAGTCTGCAAGTTTCCTATGTCTTTATTTATGAGTTCCATTATGATCCTCTCCATGGCTTTGCAGATAAGGCTTGTTAAGCTAATGGGGCGGTAATTTCCAGGGTCTGTGGAGGCACCGCCCTTATGAAGTGGGACCACAGTCGCCGTGCGCCACTCCTTGGGTACGTATCCTGAGGTGAGGCTAAGATTAAACAGCTGTCCTAACTGTGGGTTTAATTCCTCATTGAATTTGTGAAGCACACAGCTGGGGACACCATCCAGTCCCATGGATGCTGTGTTTTTTGCCTTAGTGAGGGCAGTTCTCACCTGGGCATTGGAGATGTTTGGGGGGCTACAATCCTCTGGAATAGATATCTCTCCTTTTGGGGGGAGAAGTTTGCACTGAACCTGTCAGCCAGTATGTTGGCAATGTGTGTAGATTCAGTAATTTTCACATCATTTTGAACTAATTCTGAGCATATCTGGGAGTTTCCTCCTAGGTTTCTAACATAGCTAAAGAAGGCCTTATGATTGTCTTTAGAGTCCTTGGCGAGTTTTCTCTCAAAATTTGCCTTGGATGATTTTATGAGAGCTCTTAGTTTTTTACTTATAATGATCAAAGGTGTCTTACCTTTCAAGGATTTTGCTCTATCTTGTAGTAGCTTCCTCCTTTTGTTGTAGAGCTTGTTTATGGCTGGGGTCCACTAGACTGGACGCTTGCCTTTGGTACAGAGAGTCTTAGTTTTGTTTGGGATTGCCTGATCCATGCAGTCCTGTAGGTGCTGGTAGAAGGCATTTGTAAGTGATTCAGCGGTTTGAGTAATGTTTACCACTGGCTCAGGGGCCTTAAAGGAGACCACACTAGTTTTTAGAAGTGTGAAATCGGCTTTTGAGAAGTTTTTCACTGTGGTCTTTTTTGTTTCAGGTGGGGGCGGGATAAGGACCTCCAGCGAGATTAGTTTATGATCTGATCTCACCAGTGAGGGGTATACATCCGGTGTTGAACATTTTGATCCCATGTTCGTGATGATGAGATCAAGTATGTTTTCTCCTCTTGTGGAGATGGTGACTAGTTGTTCCATGGCATTTGAGTTTATGAACTCCAGGAATCTTTGGGTTAGAGTGTTCTGGCTTGAGTAGTGTTCCCAGTCTATATTAGGGTAGTTGAAGTCATGTCTTTAAATATTCTTGTATCTTGTGTTTAGTATATCCTCTATCTATAAATCCCTAAGTAAATCCAGTTCTCTTTCAAAATCATCAGTTGCAGAAATTAACATTTTTGCACAGGTAATGGGTGATTGCTGACAGATTCTATTAGCCAATAACACAGTAGACATGGTTAATCAGTGTGTTCAACTTATTACATTTTTATGAACATGCTACTAATGTCTACAGCCATGTAAGCTAACGCTTGTGGATTTGGAAGTAAGCTGGTAAGTGATAGGATTATATATTTAAAAATATAAATGTTTAGTTGTAGGTATTAGCAATTGAAAATAATACATTCAAGTTTTATGCAGTAGGAATAACAACTGGAGAGATGTCTATGACATGAGGTGTGGTGGGAGGGCAGCAATATTAGGGTGTGATGGAGAGATGTCTATGACATGAGGTGTGGTGGGGGGGCAGCAATATTAGGGTGTGATGGAGAGATGTCTATGACATGAGGTGTGGTGGGAGGGCAGCAATATTAGGGTGTGATGGAGAGATGTCTATGAAATGAGGTGTGGTGGGGGGGCAGCAATATTAGGGTGTGAGAAAAAATGAAGTTTCTGGTTACCTTTCTGGCTGTCAAAATAACATCTTAGTGCCTCTAAAGTTGACTAAATCACAGCTTTCTAAGAAGTGTACATTAGGATTGAATGTAATGCAAAGTAGTTCTCTAGGCTAACAAATTATTTATATTTATTTATTTTTCTGCTTTTGTTTACCAGAAATGATCAACTGGGATCAGGAGATATTTTCAGCAGAAGACTGAAGAGAAGAGCCCCAGTACAATACAATACAATTCAACAATGACAGTGTCAGCTAACATAGATACTCTAGTATATACATAAAACATGGAGATCAAAAAATCACCAGTGTAATTACAAAGAATCACTAGTGTAAATTGTATACAGGTGTAGGCTTATAATGGTACATGTTCATTACATTGTTGATACAGTAGTCAGACATATTGAAGGTTGTAACTCTATGCAGTTACTCTGTTTTAGAATGAAAAACGAGTTTGTCAAGGGGAACAGTTACAGGAGAGAATTGTTTAATCAGGCAGAGAGCATTTGCAGCACCATGAATTGAGTAGGTGTGTTTTTAGTTGAAGCTGGAAAGACTTTATTGATGGTTCTTTTCTAAATATTAGGGGGATGGAGTTCCAGATTTGGGACACTGTCTAAGAATATAGAGAGCAGCCTGCCAGTTTGTTAGGTCTGGATATAAATACTACTACAGGGCAGAGTCCTAGCTGGGTTGTAAGATTGTATTAGTTTTGTTAAGAACGAACAGTCATTTTGTTTGTATAGTAGCTTATGGAGAATAGGGAGTTGAGAGTATCATTTGGTGGAATAGTTTGAGCCATTGGATGTGTCTGAGTGCAAGACATTGGTGTGATCTGTTGGGGGTGGTTTGCTGTAAAGTTTGTTACCTTGTTGTAGCACTTGTAGATCAGAGTGTGTGTTGCACCTTTAAGAGGCACGTGCAGATAAATACTGAGCACGTGCAAGCGAAAGTGCCATTTAGAGTGAGCAGCCAGAATGAAAGCATGTATGTGTGTATCAATCAGTCAGTTGGTTAGTTTGTTTAGGTTTTATGTTCCAATCATCCATCCTTATGTGTTTGTGTGTAATAAACAACTTAAACGAACACCCAAGCCTCACATTTAACAAAGAAGTCCACCATATAAGCATGTGTAACAATGAAAATTTCGCACAAAGTATTTTTTTGACTATGCCGATATTTTTGAAGACAAGGTAGGCAAATTTCCAGTTGTGTACTTCATGAAGTTAGACCATGAGGTAAGCGTAGTCATCAGACTAGCACAGAAAGTTCCAGTAGCCTTGAAGGGCAGAGTCAAAGCTGAGCTGGACAGAATGGTGTCCCTAGAAGTAATTTGAAAAGCTCAGATGATATCAGACTATGTAATGATCCAAGAGATTTTAACAAGCACTAAAACAATGTCATCATGCAATGCGAACAGTTGAAGAAGTTGCTGCCCTTATGCCAAATGCCACTTTTTTTCTGTCTTAGATGCAAAAAGTTCATTTTGGCAAATTTTGCTTGACTGAAAATCTTCATTGCTAACCATTTTCAGTACACCATTTGGAAGGTACCAATGTTTCAGTAGGTATAAATTCTGCTTGTGAAGTCTTTCAACATGCAATGGAAAAAAATTTCTGGCTATCCATGTGCTATTATAGTAGATGATATTCTTACAGGAGGCAATGGTGAGGTTGAACATGATAGAAACCTTAGGAAAGTTCTGGAACATGCTCATGAAGTGAATCTTAAACTGAATACTAAGAAATGCAAATTCAGGCTGCAAGATGTTTTGTATGTGGGTCATTTGTTTATCAGTTCAGGCTTATGACCAGATCCTTCCAAGTAAATTGCAATTCTTGAGATGCCAGCTCCAGACAATTTCACAGCAATACAGCATTTTCTTGGCATGGTCAACTATTTGGGCAAGTTCATTCCAGATCTAAGTGAACTGTCAGCACCGTTAAGAGAGAGCTGACATCAAAGATGTGACCTGGTCCTGGTCAGCACAACACCAAAGAGCATTTGATGTCCAAAAACAGAAAATTGCCAGTTCACCCTCTTTAAGATATTATGATGTTCACAAACCAGTAACTCTTTCTTGTTATGCTTAAAAGTTTGGTCTTGGTGTAATCATTCTTCAAGAGGGTAGACCAGTAGCCTTTGCATCTAGAACTCTAGCCTAAACTGAGATGCAGTATGCTCAAACAGAAAAAGAACTTTTGGCAATTGCATTTGCATGTTTGAAGTTTCATAGGTTGGTACTAGGCTACCTGCCCTTGTGGGCCATTTTTTAAGCCTAGCCAGTTACCCTATGTGAGACTCAAACCCTGCACCTTGTGTCTGTAAGGAAAACACCTTAACCATTATCCCATCCTCCACCCCTTATATTTAGGGCTGACCAATTCAAATCAAAACTGACCATTAACCTTTGTTCACTATTTTGAAAGAGCCAATGCACACAGCTCCTGCGAGATTGCAATGCATGATGTTAAAATTGCAAAGGTACAATTCCCACTTGGTTTACACAAAAGGCAAACTTGTTTATCTCGCTGCTACATTATCCCGATCACCCAGGAAAACCACTGAACAGCACGAAAATGAGAAATCTGATTTTGAAGTCATGGAAGTGAAAAATGTTTCTTCCACATGTGTTGATGAGCTTAAAAGCCACACAGCTTCAGATCCAATTCTTCAGAAGCTCAATCACTTTATCAGTCAAGCATGGCTGTCAAAGCAATCTTGTTTACCAGTAGATGTGCCCCAGTATTTTCCTTGTAGAGACAAGATTTTGATGGAAGATGGTATTATCATGAAAGGTCCAAAAGTGATTGATCCAAAGTCCTTGCAACAAGACTATATTAAAAGTTTGCATCATGGCCTCCCAGGAACTGATTCTACCAAAAGAAGGGTGAGAGGACTAGTATTTTGGCCTTCTATGTCAAAAGATATTGAAAAGGAACTCTCATCTTGTTCTGTTTGTAATAGTACTAAACCACATCAACAGAAAGAACCAGTTCAGTTAAACCAGATTTCTGAACTACCTTGGTCGACAGTAGCTACAGATATTTTTGAGTGGAATGGACATTACTTGGTGTTAGTAGATTGACCTACTTCCTAACCTAACTTTAAGTACTGTCATTATGAAATTGAAGAGGCATTTTTCTGTCCATGATAGTCCACATAAAGTCATTTCTGACAATGGTGCACAGTTTACAGGTCAGCAGTTCAAAAGATTTGCTGAAAGGAGGGACTTTGTTCATGTTACTAGTAGTCCTGAATACCCACAATCTAATGGCTTGGCTGAATGTGCAGTTCAAAGTGCAAACCAGCTGTTGGAGAGATCCAGATGTGATGATAGTGATGTTTTTCTAAATCTGCTTAATCTCAGAAGCATTTCTCATGACAATTTACTTGATTCATCTGCTCAGAGACTTATGTCGAGACAAATCAAAACCACACTACCAATCAGTAAGAAGAAAGATTATGAGTGTTAAAAGCAGCAAAGCAGTAAAAGCTCAACTCCTAAAGAAGTGTTTGTCCCAAAAGTCCTACTATGACAAAACCAGCAGGCCTCAGAATCCATTAAAAGAAGGAAAGATAGTGAGGGTGCAGAAAGCAAAAGGATTTGACAGAATAGAACTTGTGAAACATTCATGTGAGGAACTAAGATCGTACATCACTTAGTCACAAGACATGGAATTCAAGCAGAATCAGAAACATTTACTACCGATGTCTGAGCCAGTGTTACAGCAACTATAATGGTGAGTCAAGTTTTCAGAGTGATTTGTCACATGTTCCTGTTCCAGAGAACATTTCATCATCTGTTCCTGTTCTTGAAAGTATCCCTGAAAATCCTGAAGTAGAACATTCCCCAGTCCCTGTTGCTAAACCCAGTTCTGATTATTACATTACAAGGTCAGGTTCTGTCTAAAGACCTAGTCCTAGATATATGGCAACCTGAACATGATTGTTATTGTTTATATATGTCTATATAATTTGCATCCTCATCTAATTGTCATTTTCATTGCATGACAGATTAGTCAAAGAGGGAGGATGTAGACCAGAGTGTGTGCTGTACCTTTAAGAACCATTCCAACCTATGGGCATGTGCATATAAGTACTGAGCATGTGCAAGCAAGAGTGCTATTCTGAGTGAGCATCCAGAGTGAAAGCATGTATGTGTGTAGCAATCAGTCAGTTCGTTCGTTCATTTAGGTTTATGTTCCAATCGTCAATCCTAATGTGTTTGCATGTAATGTTTCTTTGTGTCTTTCGGCTTTTCCCGGTTAGGGGTCACCACAGCGGAACTCCGGTCCGCTAATGATTGGCAGTTGATTTTTACGTACCGGCTTGCCAGGCCTGATGCACAACCTTTCAGGCATGTCTCCACGCAGAAGACGCTCTAGCTGAGAATCGAACCGGACAGCGTCTTACTGTGAGGCGACAATGCTACCGCAGCACCACCACCGCGGATGATATGTGTTTGCATGTAATAAACAACTTAAATGAACACCCAAGCCTCATCACCTTATTTGAATACACAAGACAAGCAATAGCAGTGTACGAGCTTTTTTAGATAAGTTTGTTGGATGTTGATACATGTTTGTGCAGTACAGAGGGGGTGCAGTTATGTGAGACTGGGCTGTGTTAGATATGGTTTGGCTCTATAGAGGGTGTCAAGTTTTGGTGAGTTGTTTTAACTACATGATCTATGTGGAGATCAAATTTTAGGACTTCATCTATATGAATGCCTAGCAGTGTGGTATGGGTGACAAACTGTATTTTGGTGCTGTTAGATGACTAGCAGAGAAGGATGACTTTTTTATTGCAAGGTGTTTTGAAGTGAAGAGAAGTAATTTTGATTTATTGGTTTGAGGAATAGCTGGTTGGAGGTCAGACAGTTTTCTACAGAGGAGAAAGATTATTGAATCAGCCATTGTACAGATTTGTTTTTTTTTTTTTTTTTTGCAGAGCAGATGAAAGCTGAATGAATCATCTGTATACTGTCCTAGGGTGGCATATTTGGTTGTCAGGGCAAGGTCATTAACAAAGATCCTAAAACAGTATAGGAGCAAGTATGGATTCCTATGGAAATCCAGCTGATATAGGAAAATGGTGAGATGTCAGCCATTTCACTGCCTGGTGGCAATTAACAAGGTAGCTAGAAAACCAGGAAAAGAGAGGTTTATGAAAGCCTAGGTACGATAGCTTTTGTAAGGGAATTGTGTGGGAGACAATGACAAAAGCTTTAGAGAGATCAAGCAAGATGGCTGGTTAATATTCTATTTGTATTGATTGTATTAATGAACCTAAAGAGATCCAGGCAGGTGCTATTCTGTCGAGGGGGTCATGCTGAGAGGGAGAGCAGTGTTTTGGGGGGGTGATATAGTGAAGTAATTGTGACTGAATATAATTTTCAAGTATCTTGGATGGAGGGGAGAAAATAGCAATGGATTTATAATTAGTGATTTCAGTTGATTGATCACCTTTATGGATAGGAAGGATGCAGTATTTTTCCATAAGAGCAGAACATGAGATTCATTGATAGAGCAGATAATCGATATAGCGACAGGGTAGGCTATGGCCTCTGCTGCAAGTTTTAGATCTTCACCTGGTAGGCTGTCAGGTGCTAGGGAGGTGGATTTTAGTTTGAGAAGACATTTTGTTATTGGTTGAGGTGGGGACTAATTGGAAGGCTAGGGAGTGAGGGCATTTTAGGGTTGGAATGTGGTCTGGGTATTGTTTTGGTTGCTGCTATTGAGTAAGGATGAAACTGAACTAGTAAAGTTGGTGTTAAATACATTGGCAACATTTGTGGGGTTGTTTGAATTGATTGTTGGTGAGAGCTGTGCTGAGTCGTCAGGGATTAGAAGCTGATTTATGCAGTAAGGAGAATGCAAGTGACAATCTTATAGTTGAGAGAAAGGAAGTAAATTGACATTTGGCTTGTCTTTGACATCACCTGCCTTCTAATTACATTTTATGTAAAATGCTGCAGAATCGAGAATTTTTCAAGTACTGCAGTGTGAAAACATTTTGGAGCTAGTTCATTGTTTTCATGAAGATCTTCCAGACATCATTTCCTACCCTATATAATGAATGTCTGGTAGTTAGCATTAAGGGATAAGGGAAGAGCTGTTTTCTTTAGTTCATGGTATGATTCATTCAGTTTCCATTTACATAGACACTCTCAACAAATAATTTAATCATGATATGAGCTTGAAAAAGGTCCATATAGAAAAGTGCTCTCTCTGATCTGTTATAATCGACAGTAAAACATATAAGTATTAATTTTATTTATTCATCTATTCATCCAAATTTTTCTTCTTCTTCTGCTTGATAGATTAATATATTCATAGATTGTTACTAGGCTAATGGCTGGGGACCTTTCTAGGTGTATCCATGTTTTTCTAAAAGAATAATGACGCTCCTGTATGCAAATAGGATATTATAAGCTACCTCTCCATAAGGGACATGGGTGGCATGCCCGGAGTAAATTTCCTGTTCCCCATCCACTGGTCTAGGTTGCACTTAAACTGGTTAATAGGCGAACTCAACTTCATATGGATGGGAAGCCTGTCCTATAGGAGGGGCATTCTCTGGGACTCATATCTGTCTCCAGCATGTTCTGTTTAAGTCACAGACAAAATTCAGGTCCCTAGACCTTGTGCTCCTAGTACTTTTTGACTTACAAATATGTGATTGTTATTGTTTATATATGTCTATATAATTTGCATCCTCATCTAATTGTCATTTTCATTGCATGACAGATTAGTCAAAGAGGGTTTGCGGATGCGCTGTAAGGCAGGCATAGATCACCCCCTCAAAAATCTATCAGAGACTGAGTAGAGGGAAAGGGCTTTGAGGCGCTCTACATAAGGCAGGTTTGTTAGGCCTTGCATAAGAAACCTCTGAGGTCACTGTAGTTGCTGCAATCGCCTGGTCAGGTACATACCAAAAGAAGCATTGTACTCTAAGAATGGTGTGATAAGGGTGGAGTACAGTGGGATAATGACCTCTTTGGACCTAGATGCCATGCCCTTACTTATAGGATCCACAACATAAAAAAGATTTCCTCACCATTCTTGGTGTTTTATTTGCCTCCATCCTGAAATGAAAGCAGAACTTTTAACTTTCCAACATATTTCTTAATTTTCAACATTCGTTTTATTTTTCAAACTATAATTTTTCTTTAATACCAAACTGTATTACATCTGTTCAATGTCTGCTTCTGCCTCATAATTCACCGTCAATTTCCTTCATGTTGTCTGACACAACTGTTGTTGTTCTATGTACACAGCATCTTACTTGCTTCTGCTCCACTTGAATCACAAATTTCCCTCTTTTGTTTTGTTTTAGTTTTGTAAAAACTCTTTGCACAACAGTGAATAATCTTTGAAAAAAGACTGATATTCAGTATTAAGATGGTAAGAAGACTGTCTGAGTCATCCTTACAAATTGTTTATTTCTTGTTAGACACACACACACACACACACACACACACACACACACACACACACACCATGCACAGATGAATACACACACACACACACACACACACACACACACACACACACACACACACACACACACGCACACACACAGACACACACACACACCATGCACACAAGCACACACACACACAGACACACACAGACACACACACACACACACACACACACACACACACACACACACACACACACACACACACTATATTACTGCTTTAGAGGGGATGCCTATAAATATTTGTAGTTTTATAGAGTTAGTTTCATTGTATCACATACTGAAAGACATCAAGAAGTCAGTTTCACACAAGTAAATTTCAAATTATTTCTAATTTTTATATTTACAAAAACAATTATAAATTTAAAGATTGTGTAAAACATAACTTTACTAACACTGATGTTAACTTGTTGGATGTAGTAAAACTTCATATTTTACTTGTCAGCATGGTAGAAAGGGTTTTTCACTTTATCGCAGCTAAACTCAGGCAAATAATTAAGTCATTTAACTAGTGAATTGGAACCATTCCTAATGTGCTTCAAGAAGAAGTACTATTACTGCAGATTATAGCAGTTTGGGTACAGACACTATTAGATTACAGGATTACAGGATTAGTGCCAAGGTCTTTTTTTTTTAAATGTAACGATCATAATCAGTAGTTATTAACCACTTAGCTGTAATCCTTCAGGAATGTCACTGTCTGCTGCACCAGTCACTAAAAGCTTCATTATATGATTTGGGGCTTAGAAAATTCTAGCAAAGCATGCAGTGACATAATGTATATAATGTAGTTATTAACAGGTGTGTTGCAGATATAATGACTGATTAATTTGGACACGTAGAAATTTGAGACTGCTTGAAATTATTTGAGTGGAGTATAAACACATATGACCATAAAAGATGAGGAATGTTGCTGAAAAAATAAGATTTACAAATTATAGGGAGTCAGTACAAATGCAATAACCATCTAGAAAAGCTGCCTCCATTGTCATCTACTGCAATGAGTGTGTTTTATTTTCTTACAGTAGGAACAAATTTTAATATTTGTAGAGAAGATGGTGCAGCAAGAGAGTAGTTATTAAACCAAGCCATAATGCTGCTTGTGTGCTATGAATTAGGACAGGAACCTGATAATAAAGTTGAAATATTTAAGTAGTTAATCACAGAATGATTCCATGATTAATTGTTAGCATCAGCACAGGGACCCTGTTATTAGAACCAGAGTGTACCTTGCAGTTCTTTACAGAGTTAAGGGAGTATTATATACCCATTGCCAAAATGCATCCACAATGTTTGTGACTGTTATAGATAATTACATCCATAGTAAAGCGTCATTAGATTAAAAAAATAATTAAAGAGCAGAAATTGCATTTCAAACACTCCTGTATGTATAACAGGATATGACAAAAATGTGCCTTATTTACAAATAGAATGTGGATTATTCCTCAAGCTTGTTAATTTGCAATACCCATACACTGAAGTTTTGCCCTAAAGCATTATATATGAATAAGTAGATAAGACAAAAACTGATATTTTGAATGCAGTGTAAGACGCATTTAGTGAGGAGCTAAATATATGTAAATGGGAGGATTTTAAGTGTAAATAAAAAAGGCTGAAAGGACATCCGGTCTGGCATCTATACATAGAAGTCTGACTTTTTAAGTCATCCTAGAACATTTCACCTCATTTAGCAAACTCTGAAGACTGAAAATGGTTTCTTAGTTTGTTTATGGTTTTACAGGGAGCTGTACACTGTATAAGACTAAAATATATATTTTTGGACATATGCCATCATCTCCAGAAGATGAGAAACCAATGAATCATAAACCTCAAAGGCCAAGGCTCTGCAGGCAGGCAGATATCAAACAGAACATATGTTACAGATCATATTACCATGAGTTAAAATAATATAAAATTATTGTTATGTTATTAATATTAATAGTATGATTACTATTGCAGAAATATTCCATTGGTGAGGTTGGCAGAAGTTCTGACATTGGAGTGCAGCTCCATGGAAGTTGATTAAACAGCACATGCAATTGAGAACCCAGAGGGAAGGATTGTAAGGAATGGGAATTGTTGACTCACCTATTGCAGAAAGAAGCATATGATTTATGCTGATAATCTGACACTACCTCAGTGATATGGTCAGCAGTGTAATCACATGGCAGATGGCCATTAAATTAGGTATACTGGGGTCAGGAGATTATTGATGCAATTTTCAGTGATACATATGACATCAAGGAGCCCCTTTCACATTAGCTATAACACCATGCCTGGCATACCTGGCATACCTGGCATAGTATTTGTAACACTGCTGGGTAGTTCCACTTTGTATTTCCCCTTCTTCCCAAGGATCGTGGCAGTAACCTGGAGAAGGTAGTATTGTAAATATTAAAGCTGTGAGTAATAGGAACAGTCTCATAGAAAACTGTGCAAAATAGGCAAGGGAAAAAAAATAAAATTTGCAGCAAAAAAAAGTGATCAGAGCTGAGTCAATTAAAGATCTGCTTTGCTTGTACTAACTATAAATTTACCTATGCTTTCATGTATTTCTTCTTTTTAGTGATGATTTTCTCAGTCAGTAAGTGGGTAAAGGTAAATTAAACCTTCAGATGACAATGACAACTGTGGATTATTATATGCTGAAAACATCTGCAGTGAACCAGAAGCAAACTTAAAATCAAAGTTTTATCAAACATAGTTTCATAGTTTAGTACTAGGCTATCTGCCCTGGGGCATTTGTAAGCCTAGCCATAGTGATGTGGCTTTCGCCACCCCATGAAATGGTACAAAAATGTACAGAATAGATTTAGAATACTGTGCCTCTGTCTAGTAGTGACACAGTGAAGGTCCCCTTATATAATAGAATTAGTTTACTGTGCCTCTGTCTAGTAGTGACACAGAGGTGACCCCTGGGGTAAACTTACGATCTCCCATCCACTCATCAAGATTTCTCTTGAATAGAGTTAGTGAGGGGCTCTGCCTAACATGAACTGAGATTCTGTTCCAGAGCATGGGAAGCCTCTGGGTTATGAATCTATCCCTCCAGCATGTCCTATTCATACTTGTGCCGAGGTTTAAGTCTTTAGCTCTCGTGGTTCTGATGGATTTGGATTTTTTGAGGTGGAGCATGTCCATCAGTTCCTGATTGGACATGGCCTTGTACGTCAAGCACAGATCACCTCTGAGCAGGTGGTATGCTACTGAATAGAGCTGGAGTTTCTTTAGTCTGGCAGAATAAGACATATGTTGGAGACCCTTGATCCTCTTGGTGAGGTACTTTTGTGGTCTCTCCAGCTGTTGCAAATGCCGGGTGAGGTACATACCAAATGGGGCATTGTACTCAATCATGGGTCTGATGAGGGAGGAGTATAGGGGTACAATGACATCCTTGGATCTGGATGTGAATCCCTTCATGATAAGGTGTGCAAGGTAGAATGTCTTTCTAACCACTTTGGCAACGTGGGTGTCAAATGAGAGGTCGCTGTCGACTTGGGTCCCTAGGTCTCTGATTACTTTTTCCGTACTCAGTGGGTTGCTGTCTATGTGATAATTTGTGGGTACTTTGTTTTTCCCAAAGGGGATGACTATACATTTTTTGGCATTTAGTTTAAGGCCATGACTCCGGCACCAGTTGTCCGTTTCTGTGAGGCCTTTTTGTAGGATGTATGTGTCCACTGGTGTATTGACTATGGCGCCTAGTTTGCAGTCATCTGCGAACTTTCTCAGCCACAACCCTCCCATGTTTGCTTTAACATCTGAGAAATAAATGGCGAACAAGAGGGGTCCCAGGACAGATCCCTGTGGGGCACCACTTGTGACTAGCTTTGAGTCTGACATTGCTCCAGCAATTTTAACTTTATGGGTTCTGTCCTTTAGCCAGTTTGCAACCCATCTAGTGACATAAGGGTTTACATTTAAGCTGTTGAGCTTATCTATGATACCTGAGTGGGGTATTGTGTCGAAGGCCTTAGCCAAGTCCAGGTAGGCTGTATGGACTGCTTTGCCCTCATCAATGGCTCTAGTGACTGTTTCGAAAAAGTCAACCAGGTTCAAAAGGCAGGATCTGCCCTTTACAAAGCCGAACTGGGTGGGATTAAGTGTCTGTAGGTCCCCAATGTCTCTGTTTATGAGTTCCATAATGATTATTTCCATAGCTTTGCAGACCAGGCTGGTTAAGCTTATGGGGCAGTAGTTCCCAGGGTCTGTAGAGGTGCCCCCTTTGTGGAGTGGGATCACTGTTGCTGTACGCCAGTGTTCAGGTACATATCCTGTAGTAAGGCTAAGGTTAAATAGCATTTTTATGTGCAGGTTTAGCTCCTCTTGGAGTTCACGTAGCACGCAACCCGGGATACTGTCAGGTCCCATTGATGCTGTGTTTTTAGTTTTGCTGAGGGCGGCTCTCACCTGGACATCTGAGATGACAGGGAGATTACATTCAGCTGGGATAAGTATTTCTTCTTTTGGGGGTGAGGGAGGGGAGAAATTTGCACTGAACCTGTCAGCCAGAATGTTGGCAATATCTGTGGGTTCAGTGTATTTTTTGTTGTTGTGAACTAACTCTGAGCATATCTGAGGGTTTCCGCCCAGGTTTCTAACATAGCTGAAGAAGGCTTTCTAGTTATCTTTAGTGTCCTTAGCAATTTTTCTCTCAAAGTTGGCCTTGGATGTTTTTATGAGAGAACGTAGTTTTCTGCTAGTGTTGATCAGAGATGTCTTCCCTTTATGGGATTTTGCTCTGTCGTGCAGTAGCTTCCTTCTTTTGTTATATAATTTGTTAATGGCTGAGGTCCACCAGACAGGACGCTTGCCTTTGGTGGAGAGGGTCTTGGATTTATTTGGGATTGCATGATCCATGCACTCTTGGAGATGTCCATAGATTCCTTACTGAGTGTTTATGTGCAGCATGAAACAGAAATGTCATTAAGCATGTTGAAATTAATTTTACCCTTAGAAGGACAGCTGTTTTGTTAATTATTGCATATGCTTTGGGGTTTCAAGTGAAAATAGCAAGAAATGAGCTGGAACAAAGTACTTAAGAATCTAAGTGGGGGATATTTAGAAAGTGAACAAGAAAAGGTCAATACTTAGAATCAGTTTTAAATTAGAAGTTATTTACTTCCCATAACTTGGCATTTTTGTTGTCCAGTTTCATTCTTCCTCACTTCTGAGTCTAGGATCTGATATTGGATCTAATATGGCCACTTTTACAAGACTATAATCTGAGTCTCGAGCTCCTCCCTCTTGCATAATGCCTGAGCCCACTCTAACCCTCAGATTGAGTTTGCTGCTTTATGAACAGTTTGCCATAGAAGTATATCCTCTTAAAGGTAATATAGTAGCAAAATAGCCATATTCTGGAGCTCAAACTATGAACCTATGTGTTCCTGAATTCCCCTAGATGTCTGTAAGCAATTAGGCTGAGGGATGGATGGGAGGGACAAGAGGAAGAATGAAAGTGGACAACACAAATGCCAAATTATAGTATTTAACTTCTAAATCTTTTGTTGTTCATTTCATTTTTCCTCAGTTCTGGGTCAGAGTCCCCAGCTACATAATTCACTGTGTGGCCCTTATGAAAGGATATGCCGGAGCACCATAGATCCAAACGATGGTCTGCTTCTGGAAATGATGTCTAACTTATACTGAGACACAAAGGTATGATATCTGGACCAAGTTACTGCAGCACAATTTTCATCAATAGAAGTTATGGCAGGAAAAAACAGATAAAGTGGCCATAGACTTTGTTTAATGCGCTTTTGGAGGATGGAATAGTTGGATGACATTTAAATAATAAATAATAGAAATACAATTTGTAATCCATTTAGAAAGAGTAATCTTTGACACTACGTGGCCTAAACAATTGGGTGAGAAGGATAAGAGTAATTGCTCAGAATTTCAATGTTTCTTTGTCCTGTGCAAATAGAAATACAATTGCCTATGAACATCAAGGAGATG
This sequence comes from Protopterus annectens, assembly GCF_019279795.1. Taxonomy (NCBI): domain Eukaryota; kingdom Metazoa; phylum Chordata; order Ceratodontiformes; family Protopteridae; genus Protopterus; species Protopterus annectens. Next base: position 1,738,689,826 of record NC_056729.1, on the reverse strand, counting down.
TAACATGTATTCTCTCAACTGTTTCTTCATTGATTATGAGTGGAGAGTGCTCTCTGCTGCTCCTCCTGTAGTCCACAATTATTTCTTTGGTTTTGTTGACATTTAGTGCAAGATTATTGATATAACACCAACTTATGAACTGATTCACCTCCTCTCTGTAGGCTGTCTTGTCATCATTCCTGATGAGGCCCACAACTGTCGTATCATCTGCAAATTTGATGATATGGTTTGATCTGTGCTTGGCAGTACAGATGAGGGTTAGTATGGTGAAAAGCAGGGGGCTTAGGACACATCCCTGTGGGACTTCAGTATTCAGGGTGATGCTCTCCAATGTATTCTTGCCTATATACACTTTCTGGGGTCTATCTATAAACAAAGTCCAGAATCCAGCTGTATATTGGAGTGCTGATGCCCAGTTGAACCAGCTTTCTGATCAGATTTTGTGGGATGACTGTATTGAAAGCTGAACTGAAGTCAATGACCTCACATAGCTATTCTTGTTCTCTAGGTGGTCCAGCGATAAGTGGAGTGCCAAAGAAATAGCATCTCCTGTAGAGCAATTGGGCCTGTTTGCAAACTGGAGTGTATCGAAGTCTGCTGGTAGCTTGGATGTTATTACATCTTTGACCAGTCTCTCAAAGTATTTCTTCACAGTGGAGATGAGAGCTACAGGACAATAGTGAAATAATTTTAGTATACACTGTCTTTTCAAACTGTTGCTAGCATAATTATTAGCTTGAATAAAAAGCTGCAAGAATGATATGAAACATAAAGGGTTAATTTAGAAATAGTATAACATGCCGAAAAATAAGAAGCAGTAAGTGTGCTGGCATAGCTTAGATATTGGCATCCATGTAAATCAGCATGTTATTGAGAAACAAAATCTGTAAAAATACCTGTGCAAATGGCAGCTGGAAGGACATCAACGATGTAAAGAGATGTAACATCAAGTTTCAGATAGTGCTGGAACACCACGTTTCAGATAATGCAAGACTGAGTTTCCATGGATCATCAAACTACAAAGAACCAAGGACAAGGGTACAAAGAAAAACTGTTATACAAAGAAAGAACTGTTATACATCATACTCTGAAAAAAATATCAGACTTTTTGGTATAAATATGAGTGTAACAGTAAACAAGCTTTGGGAATTTGCCATAGAGAGCTGACAGCATCTTTATTGCATGCTTGTGGATCTGAAAGGAAAATGCAATAGTAAAAAATGTGTATTAACTAAAGCAGTGTCTCTATGTATTTATTGTACTTAGTTCAATACAGTAATAAGACTAGTTGATCACAATAAGTAGTTAAATATACTTTGGTATGCTTGCATGTAAATGCAGGCAACAGCAAGAACCCAACAAGAAGATGTCAAATAGTTTTTCAGATAGTCATTTAGGCTAGTAGGTGATGACTTCTTTGGCACTGGTATAATGTTTCTGTACTGGAAACATTTGGGCACAATGGCTTGACTCAGTGAGTTGTTGAAGATGCCTGTGAGTACATTTCTTAGATGGTCCACACAGTCTCTGAGCACTCTTCCAAGAATGTTTTCAGGTCCAGCTGCTTTGCTGGGTTAACTCTTTGTAGGGTCCTTCTGACATCAGCAGGGTTGAGGCTGAGCTCTTTCTCACTCTGGTTTTTGGTGATTTTCTCTGCTAGTGTCTTGTTCCCGTCCTCAGACCTGCTGAAGTAGATGTTGAGCTTGTTTAGGAATTCTGTATCATCATCACACTGTCAAGACAGGGACCTGTAATCTGTTATAGACTGGATGCCCTGCCACAGGCACCCGGGGTCCTTTTCTTTGGAGAAGTGACTCATGATCTTTTGACCCACATTTGCATTTGGCCTCCCTCACCCCTTTGTTTAATTGAGATCTGGTCAATCTGAGACCTCTTTATCACCAGACTTGAATGCTGCATTCCTTGCTTTCAGGAGCTCGTACACTTCACTTGTTAGCCAGGGGTTCTGGTTTGCTCTTGTGATGACGGAAGGGTTAGTTCTTAAAGATACCTTATCTTTATGGAAAATAATGTATGGTGACTTGGAAGACAATCCCTGTAATTCAGTTACCCTTTTTGCAGAGGTTATAGGTTAATAAGTTCATAGTTGTGTACTAGGCTAATGGCCCTGGGGCCTATACAAGCCTAGCCATAGGATTACCCTGGCATAGTACCACCCGACCTTAGTTCCCAGTGCCTCTGTCGAGTAGAGCCACTGGAGTTATTCCCAGAGTGAATTTTCTGTTTCCCATCCACTCATCAAGATTTATTTTGAAGAGGGTCAGCGATGTGCTCTGCTTGACATGTATGGGAAGTCTGTTCCATAGCACGAGGAGTCTCTGGGTTATGAACCTGTCCCCCCAGCATGTTCTGTTAATTGTGGTAATGAGGTTGAGGTCTCTGGAGCCTGTGGTGTGGAGGGATTGGGATTTCTTTAGATGTAGCATTTCTAACAGAGCTGGATCAGACAAGGTTTTGTATGTCAAGCAGAGATTGCTTATAAGTAGGGGATATGAGACAGAGAATAGCTGGAGTTTTTTGACTCTGTACATAAAGGACAAGTGTTTAAGGCATAGGATCCTCTTTGTGAGGTACTTTTGCAGCCTATCCAGCTGTTGCAGGTGTCTAGTGAGGGACATGCCAAATGGGGCATTGTACTCAATGACTGGCCTAATGACGGAAGAGTAGAGGGAGACAATGACCTCTTTCTTCCTGGATGCAAAGCCCTTAGTAATGAGATGTGCCACATAGAAGAACTTTCTGACCACAGTGGCAATGTGGTGATCAAAAGAGAGGTTGCTGTCAACCTGTGTTCCCAGATCTCTTATGCCTTCTGTGTTCAGTGGACTACCATTAATGTGGTAATCCATGGTAACTGGGTTTTTCCCAAAGGGGATGATGACACATTGTTTGGCATTGCGCTTAAGGCCATGGTTCTGACACCAGTTGTTAGTCTCAGTAAGGCCATTCTGTAGGATGTCAACATCACTTGGGGAGTTAATAATAGCTCCCAACTTGCAATTGTCTGCAAACTTTGTCAGCCAGAGTCCCTTTGTGTTGGCCTTTACTTCAGAGAAGTAGATACCAAACAGGAGAGGACACAGGACCAAACCCTGTGGGGCTCCACTTGTGACTAGTCGGCAGTCTGACTTGGAGTCAGCTACTGTCACACTTTGGGATCTATCTGTGAGCCAGTTTGCAACCCACCTAGTGATATAGGGATTTATGCCAAGCTTAGTGAGTTTTTCTATGATTCCTGAGTGCAGAATGGTATCAAAAGCCTTGGCCAGATCAAGGTAGGCTGTATGAATCATCTTGCCTTCATCCACAGCTCTGGTGACTGACTCAAAGAAGTCGACCAAGTTGAGCAGTCAAGATCTACCCTTCACAAAACCACAGTGTGTAGGATCCAGAGTTCGGAGATTCCCTATATCCTTGTTTATTAGGTCCATGATGATGTGTTCCATAGCTTTGCATATCAGACTCATCAGGCTAATGGGACGATAGTTCCCACGGTCTGTAGTCGCTCCTCCTTTGTGGAGAGGGATGACTGTAGCAGTGTGCCATTCAGTAGGGACAAAGCCTGAGGTGAGGCTGTGATTGAACAGGGCACACAGGTGAGGAGCTAGTTCCACTCTGTAGTTCATGTAGAACACAACCAGGGATATTGTCAGGTCCCATAGAAGCTGTATTCTTCACCTTGGACAGTGCAGTTTTAACCTGTGCAGCAGTAATACTGGGTGCCTGGCAAACTACTGGTATTGTGATTGATCCTTTGGGGGGGGAGGGTAAAGTGGGCACTGAATCTGCCGGCCAGTATACTGGCAATATCTGTTGGCTCGGTATAGGAGATACCATTGTGCAGTAGCTCAGAGCAAATCTGGGTATTGCCATGGAGATTCTTTACATAACTATAGAAGGCCTTCTGTTTGTCTTTACTATCTGCTGCAATTCTGTTTTCATAGATAGCTTTAGAGGATTTGATGAGGGATCTCATCTTTTTGTTGAGGCTGATAAGGGAGTTTTTCCAGTCTTGGGACTTCACCTTATTCCGCATCAGTTTCCTCCTTCTGTTGCAGAGTTTGTTTATAGCAGGGGACTACCAGATTGGCTTCCTTTTTTTGGAGGAGAGCATCTTGGTTCTATTGGGTATGGCGAGAGCCATGCTTTGTGTATGTGTTCGTACAGTGCATTGGTGTATGATTCTGCGGTCACACATCTATTCTCCATTTGCATGTGTGCCGTAAAGTTAGCCACCTCTGTTTTTAGGAGCCCAAAGTTAGCTTTGGAGAAGTTTTCCATGGTGGTTACCTTTGGGGGGGGGGCTGGGAGGGATGTGGATTTCCAAGGTGATTAGTTTGTGGTTGGATCTAACCATGGAGGAGCTGACTATTGGTGTAGAGCAATGGTTGCCCATGTTAGTAATGACCAGGTCAAGGATGTTGCTACCTCTAATGGGGGTAAGAATGAGCTGGTCCAGGGCATTGGAATTAATGAACTCCAGGAAATGTTGGGCAAGTGTATTGGTACATAAGTAGTTTACCCAGTTAATGGAGGGGTAGTTGAAGTCGCCTAGTAAGAAAGTGTTAGGTTGGACCCTAATATTCTCCAGAATGCATAGGAACATGGAGTGTGAGTCTTGGGACTTGGTTGGGGACCTATAGCAGGCTACGACCTGAATCGCTGTCTTACCCGATGTTAGCTGCATCTGAAGTGCAGCTATATAGCTATAGCTACAGGAAGAATTGTTTATCAGATAAAATCTTTGTATCACAAGGATTGGCTGTTTCAAAAGGTTTTTGAGTGAGAACTTGGAGGACAATAGTCAGGTCCCATGGAGGAGAAGGATTTTTGAATGTTGGCCTCAATAAGAAGACTCCTTTATTAAAGTCTTCACATAGCTTGGATGAAAAGGTAGAATCTCTTCCAATGTGAAAATTCAAAATTGCTGCCAGCTGCAATTTTATATAGGGAAACTAGCTCCATCCTTGAAAGGTGAAACTAGAAAAAGGAGTATATCCTATATGGAGGATAAAAAAGGATCAATATTTTGTTTGGAGGCCCAAACTGAGAATCTTTTCAACTTGCTACTGTAGGCCTTTTTTGTTGAAGGTTTCTGAGAGGCAAGAATAACCTTTTGGACTGGCGAGGGTAGCCTGGACTTTGTTAGAATCATTGGGAGTGGAGAAAACCAAGTAGATAGCCGAAGGGACCGGAGATTCGGGGGGGGGGGGGTCTGATGTTCTGATGAGTGAGAAATCAGATATTAACTGGGATTTGATATCTAAGGGGGATATCTGAGATGAGACTGCAGTAAAGGGAACCAAACTTGATGATGCTAGAAGGAGGCAAAGACAGTTTAGTGAGCTCTTCAATCTGCTGGCTTTTTGTAGAACTCTTGGGATTAGAGATATTGGATGGAAAGCATATAGGAGCCCTAAAGGCCAATCATGGACTAGAGTGTCCCTTGAGGATTCCCTGACTGGGGAGATTAGAACAAAATATCTGCTGCACTTGTTGTTTAGGGAAGAGGCAAACATATTACAGCAAAGTCGGCCCCATCAGCTGAAAATCCGGTTTGCTACTGATCGATTGAGGGACCACTCATGCTGGCTCAGAATGGACCTGCTGTGTCTATTTGCTAGTATGTTGGTCTCTCCGGGAATGTGCATTGCAAGGAGAAAGTGCTTTGAAGAGATCACCCATTCCCACACTATCATGGCCTGCACAAGGAATATAAATGGATTCCACCCTGTTTGCAGATGTGCATGTTGTCTGTATGAATTGCTATCATCTCCAGAGGGAGGCAGTCGTGGAAGGCTTGCAATGTCAGGAGAACTGCTGTCATCTCTAGGACATTTATATGCAATTCGATCTGTGTTGGGGACCATGTGCCTTGAACCACTCTTCCATGATAATGCCCCCCAACCCCAATAGAGAAGCAGCCATGGTCACTGTGGATGTTGGAGGAGGAAGTAAAAAAGACCTGCCTAGATATAGGTTGTCCAATAGCATCCACCACTGCAGATGGCATTTGCAAACTGGGGGGGAGTCTGATAGGAACCGATAAAGGATGGAAGAGAATGGACCACTGAACTGCAAGGGTCCATTACAGGGCTTGCATGAAAAACCTCGCTAAGGGTACCAGAATTAATGCTGCTGACATTGAACCTAGTGCTCTTAGAATTAGCCATGCAGGAGGAGCTGGCATGTCCAGAAGTGTTGGCACTTGTTGCCTCAGACATATAACTGTTTGTTGAGGTTATGCTCCTATTTGTGAAATTGTGTTCAATCGCATTTCTATGAACTCCAGATCTTGCACAGGAGTTAAGTATGACTTTGCCAGGTTTGTTGTGATTCCCAATTGATTGAAGGTCTGCAGTAGATACTCTGTGGCCCAGAGGAGTTGATGCTTTGTTGGTGCCATAAAAAGTCAATCATCCAAATAGGGAAACACCTGGAATCCTTGCAGTTTCAGGTGAGCTGCTACCACTGCCATACACTACGTAAACACTTGGGGGGCTGTGGTGATGACAAAGGGCAGGGTTCCGAATTGATAATGATTGGCTCCCAGTTAGAAGTGCAGATATTGCGTGGATCATCTGTCTATTTTAATATGATAGTACATATCCTGGAGATCTACAGAGCACATCCATCTGTCCTTGTGCAGAAGCTGCAAGATGGACTGTGGGGTAAATACCTTGATGGACAGGGGTGTTGGAAAATCGGAAGCCTATGAGCCCCCTAGTGGAAACAGTGGGACTGAGGTCCCCACTCACTGGCAATCACCATTGCACCTTCACAGCCCCAAATGTGGCTGTGCTGGGGGCTGAGTTGGAGAGCCAGGCCAGCCCTCTAGTCATGACACATGGCCCTTGAGCTGGCATAGCAGATCTCCGACCTCCCTGCAGAGCTCGCTACGCATCATGACCCAGACCTGGCAATGGGTGACAGGTTCCTGTCCGCGCCTGCTCCGGGGGGGGGGCAAGCCCCATCCCCTGAGGTGGTTCCACCCAAAAGTGGTATAGAATCAATGGATGAGGAGGTCCAGGGTTGGGCCCCAGATGTGCTGATGCCCTGTGCCTTGGCCAGCTGAGGTGGGACAGGTGGGTCCGCTGGGACCCGCTTTCCCATACGTGCTATGGTGTTTATGGTTTATTAACATACGTGGGTTGATAATAGTCAACACATTCCAGGATTAGGTATAACAGCATGCATAGATATTCCCATTAACCCAGACACCAGATATGGGACAGTTGCATAGCAAACAGAACACATGCATATATGGGACCACAGTGGTAATAACAACAGCATGCAGGTACATTGATGGCAGCATGCCACCAATGTTGGAGTATTTCAACATAGCACATGCATAGAAACAAATTTAAATAATTATCAAACAATAGGACATATATCCCAACATTACAGTGGAGTCATCACATACCGATTGAGGTGGGTATTTTGTTTATTGTTGCAGATATGGTGTGGGGGGGAGAGGTCAATTAACACTTAGTATGTTACTGTAGTTCACATTACTTTCCTAGTCAGTGCTGTTATCTGTGCCTTACAAGTATTACTACACTACCCTATTGCCTTAGTTTGGACAGTGATATGGCTGTCAACAACTATATACATGGACTGGTTTTACCTGCAGTATACACCTCTTACCTGGTATACCTGCGGAGGAATTGTTTGTTAACACTAACTGTTTCTACACATACTCCCAAAGTCCAGGTTGATGTTATGCACATACCTGTCCATCTCTTTTTGCACAGACTCTGGCCATGTCTTGACCACATGCAGGTGAACCAGGACATATGTAGACTATTGCCCTCTTCAACCTTTAGTGACTTACAACACACTTATACAGGATTTCCTAGACAGTTATATTATATAGCACAGTGTGGATGACAGTGATCAGTGATACCTTATTATTCAGAGCAACTGCAACACTCACAATGCCATACAATACCAGAGTAAACAGCACCAGTACAGCGTATCAAGCTTTTATTTCTAGGCACAGTGTTCGTATCTGATGGACTTGTGAGAGCAATGTTTGTTAGCACTACCTGCATGTTGCCACACAAAGTACCAGATTTCACATTAGTATTACGCACTTAAATCTCACTCTGTTACTGTACACACTCTGGTCACCACTTGACAACATGGGGGTGTAGATGGGACATACCTGGCCTAATACTCTCATAACATTTTGGGGAGTTGCTAGTGTGACAAGTTTGTTTTACCTGACACCTGCAGCAATTAGAAAGACCCCAAAAGTATCTCACCAAGAGAATCAAGGGTCTCAAACAGATGCCATATGCTGCTCAGTTAAAAAAACTCCAGCTCTACTCAGTTGCATACCGCCTACTTCGAGGCGATCTATGCCTGACATACAAAGCTATGTCAAATCCAGAATTAATGGACATGCTCCACCTCAGTAAATCTAAATCCTTGAGATCCACATGCTTGAGGGACTTGAACCTCAGCACAGAAATAAATAGAACTTGCTGGAGGGACAGGTTCATAACCCAGAGGCTCCCTTCGCTCTGGAATAGAATTCCAGTTCATGTGAGGCAGAGCGCCTCACTGAATCTCTTCAAGAAGAATCTCGATAAGTGGATGGGGGATCATAGGTTTGTCCCAGGGATTACTCCTGTGTCACTATTAGACAGAGGCACAGTAAACTAAACCTTAAAAAGGGCACAGTATACTCAAATCAAGGGGTGGCGTAAGCCATACAGAATCGGGCTAGGCTTATAATTGCCCCAGGGCAGATAGCCTAGTATGAACCTATGAACCTATATTAAAAGTAATTTGATTTTAATAACCAACATTTGTAGACAATCATTTCATTTCATTTATTTTGTATTTATTAAAATTAAAGAACTGCAAATGGATTATTCCAAGTAGCCTCATATTTGCTGTTGATCCCATATATAAAAGTTTCAAAACTAAAAGCCGTAAAATGGTTTTCTATATTCTGAAAAAAACTAGATCTCTATTATTCCATGTTTTAAAGTATTTTTGTAAGTTATTTGAGACTTACTGGAATAGCAAAAGGATGGTATCATTGTTCTTTCAATTTTCTTAATCTGAGCTTTAGGCGGAGTTAGAACTGTTTGAATAAAATATAAGGTTTTTGGTAAGAATAACATTTTAATCAGTTATAATTTGTCTTCACATAAACAAAAAAGTCCCATATGTCTGTTATTTGGTTTGGTTGCTGTATTACATTATTTTATTAATGTGTATCTCTATTTTTTCTATATATGATGTTTTGGCTATTCCCAAGTAATTTATTTTTTACCACAATCTATACTTTCTTTTTTCTTTGAAAACTTTCATTGTTTGCTTTCAGGTTCATGATTGCACATTTTGCTTTATTAGTATTACATTTCAGTCCACAAGTATCAATGCAATTTTTAATTTTATTTTATGCTTCTTTAAAGGAAGACTCATATCATAAGTGTTAATAAAATAACTTCTGTTACGAATAGTGTCTTTGATGTGTATTGACTGTTTATGTTAAATCCATTATATCTGTATTGTGTCTTATAATATTAGCCCATGGTTCCTTTGCTATAGAAAAAAGTATAGGCAAGAGTGGGAATCGTTTTCTAGTGCCCCTTTTAATGTTTACGGCTTCTGAGAGATAAATGCCTAATTTAACATAGACTTTATTAAAACTTTAAAGAGTTTGCAAACAGTTGATAAATGTTTGGGGAAATTAAAATTGTTAACATAAATAAACGATCCAAGCTTACGATATCACAATGTTTTTCTGTGTCTAGACTAAAATGGTTTTCTCTTCATTCTAGTTTCTGACATAGTGTGTTAGTGTTACTGTTCCTTTAATTTTGTCAAGGGATTGTCTATTGACAATGAATCCTGGTCCTCATGTATTGAGTTTGAATTTTTATTTCTTATTCTATCAACATATATGGAAATAAACATCTTGTAATCCACATTTAACAGTGTGATTGGATGATAAGATGTGCAACGAAGAGTATCTTTATCTGCTTTTAAGCATCAATGTGATTATAGACTATTTCCAGGTAGTTGGAATATCATTTTTATATTGAACTGTAGTGTATACATTTATTATTAATTGTACAACTTTAGTTGCAAATAACTTATAAACTCCCAGAATTAATTTAACTGTCTTGAGGATCTTCATTCTCTTTCACTTTTTTTTTTGTTTGTTACATAAATTCTGCCCCCACTGATCTGTTTTGTTAATAGGTCTTTAACATTCTTGGATACATTCTAATCATATTACTGTCCAAAAAAGATTGTATTTGATTATTTTCTGGCTGTATTTAATTTCTCTCATTGATTTTTTTCATAATATTTATTAAACTACTTAAGTATATGTATCTATGTCTGTTGTATTTCTATTAATGTCCAAATGCTTAATAGTACTAATCTGGTTAGCTATTTTAATATTTGTGTTTAATATGTAATTATCTGGGATTAACATTATATGATGTATGTTTCATTTTCTGCAGTATTATTTCCTTTTCATGATCAAGTATTTCTGTATATTTGTTATTTACAGCTTTCAGTATCTCTAAACAATGTTTCCATTTTAGTACTTTCTAGCAATATATACATTCATAGGTTCATAGGTAGGTACTAGGCTATTGGACCAAGGGCCTACGTAAGCCTAGCCAACAAGGTTCCCTGGCTTACACCACCCAAGGAAGTTATTTTCCTGTGCCCCTGTCGAGCAGAGCCACAGAAGTGATCCCCGGGGTGTATTTCCTATTTTCCATCCACGCATCAATATTTTTCTTGAAGAGTGCTAATGAGGAACTTTGCTTAACATAGATGGGTAGCCTGTTCTAGAAAATGGGAAGTCTCTGGGACAGGAATCTATACCTCCAGCATGTCGTGTTTATTGTGGTGACAAGGTTTATGTACCTAGAGCATGTAGCTCGGAGGGATTGGGATTTCTTTAGGTGTAGCATGTCTAACAGCTCTGGGTTTGACTTAGCTTTATATGTTAGGCAGAGATCACCTCAGAGTAGATTATATGCTATGGAGTAAAGCTGGAGTTTTTTGAGATGGTCAGTATAGGGCATCTGTTTGAGGCCAGTAATCCTCTTTGTGAGGTACTTCTGTGGTCTTTCCAGCTGCTGCAGATGTCTTATGAGGTACATTCCAAAAGGGGCATTGTACACTATAATGGGTCTAATGAGTGTCGAGTAGAGGGGAACAATGACCTCTTTTTTCCCTGGATGAGAGCCCTTTTGTGATGAGGTGTGCCACATAGAAGGATTTCCTGACTACTGTGGTGATGTGATTATCAAAGGAGAGACTACTGTCCACCTCGGTCTCAAGGTTTCTTATCACACATTCTGTGTTAAGTAGACTGCCGCCTATGTGATAATTCATTGGTACAGATTTTTTACCAAAGAGGATGACAATGCACTTTTTTGCATTGAGCTTAAGGCCATGCCTCTGACACCAGGCATCTTAGGTTCATAGGTTCATAGGTTGGTACTAGGCTATCAGCCCTAGGGCCTATACAAGCCTAGCCATAACAATTACCTGGCTATTTCTTCGATTTCTGTCTCAGTGAGGCCCTTCTGTAGGATATCCACATCATTTGGGGACTAGACTATGGCTTCTAGTTTGCAGTCATCTATGAAATTCATTAGCGAAAGGCCTTCTGTGTTAGCCTGTACTTCAGAGATATAGATACCAAACAGGAGAGGACCCAGGACTGAACTCTGTGGTACTCCACTTGTCACTGGTTTGAAGTCAGATTTGGAGTCTGCAACTTTTACAGTGTGGATTCTGTCAGTGAGCCAGTTGGCAACCCATCTTGTGACATAAGGATTTATACCTAGGGATTTATACATAGTTTAGTGAATTTAGCTATAATTCCAGAATGGGGGATGCTGTCAAAAGCCTTGGCGAGGTCAAGATAGGCTGTGTGAACCACCTTACCCTCATCCACGGCTTTGGTAACTACCTAAAAGAAGTTGATCAGGTTCAGGAGGCATGATCTGCCTTTCACAAACCCAAATTGGGTGGTGTCCAGAGTTTGTAGGTTACCAATGTCTCTGTTTATGAGTTCCATTATGATACGTTCCATGGCCTTACCAACCAGACTCATTAGGCTAATAGGGTGATAGTTCCCAGGATCAGTGGTGGCTCCCCCTTTGTGGAGTGAGATAACTGTTGCTGTGCGCCATTCAGTGGGCACAAAGCCTGATGTGAGGCTATGATTGAACATGGTGCTTAGGTGGGGAGCCAGCTTGTTCTGAAGTTTGCGTAAAACGTAGCCTGGGATGTTGTCCGGTCCCATGGATGCTGTGTTTTTGGCTTTAGAGAGTGCAGCTTTTACCTGCATAGCTGTGATTACAGAGACTCTGCATTCTTCCTTTATAGATATCAGCTCTTTAGGGGTTGAGAGGAGGGTAAAGTTAGCACTGAACCTATCTGCCAGGATGTTGGCAATATCAGTTGGCTCTGTAATTTTCATGCCGTTGTGCTGTAACTCAGAGCAGATCTGGGTGTTGCCATTGAGATTCTTGACATAGCTATAGAATGCTTTGTGTTTGTCCTTAGAATCAGTGGTGATTTTGTTTTCGTAGCTAGCTTTGGAGGATCTTATAAGGGATATATGTATATGAGTCTACTTTGGAAGCTCAAAGTTTCAAAACTTTGAACTTTATATGGTAGAGACCATAAGATCGAAGTTTTGAACAGTTTAAATGCAGATCGCCGTACAGCGCAGTGTGGGACATTTACCATTCTCTTCACCGTAGTGCGATCTCTGAGTAGGTATATTTAATTAGCAGGGGGTGTAGGGGGCTTTCCTCGCTGCATAAATGAAAAAAAAATGTGTTTTTTATTTTTTTATTGAAGTTTCAAACTTTCAAAACTTCGATGTTACGGTCTCGACCATATGAAGCTCAAAGTTTTGAACATTTGAGCTTCCAAAGTAGATTATTATATATGGGTCTACTTCGCTTTTTCAAAAACACACTTATTAGAACAAGCGAAACCCGAGACCCACGTTTGGAGTTAATATATATAAGTAGCAGGGGTGTTGGGGGCTGGTGCAGGGGGGCTTGGCCCTTGCAAAAATGTGTTTCACTTTGCCAGACCAGACCTCCTCTACTTATATATACTAACTCCAAGATTGCACTACAGTGGGGAAAAGGTATATTTCCTATCCCCACTCTACCGTGCGTTGGTAAACTCATTTTCCCAAAAGTGCACTTTTGGGTAAGTGCACTTTTGCTAAAGTGGGTCTTGGGTTTCTCTTGTTCGAAGAAGTATATTTTTGACCAAGAGAAGTAGACCCATATATATATATATATATATATATATATATATATATATATATATATATATATATATATAGATATAGATATATTATTATAGATATAGGTTCATAGGTAGGTACTAGGCTATCTGCCCGAATGCATTTATAAGCCTAGCCAGAATGTGTTAGCTTTTGCCGTCCCCTTAGATTAGTTCACTGTGCCTCTGTCCAGCAGAGACACTTAAGTGAGCCAAGGGGTAAACTTTCTGTTTCCCATCCACTCGTCAAGGTTTCTTTTGAAGAGTGTTAGCGAGGAGCTCTGCCTAATGTAGATTGGAATCTTGTTCCAAAGCATGGGAAGTCTCTGGGACACAAATCTATCCCCACAGCATGTCCTATTTATTGTTGTGGTGAGGTTTAGATCCCTAGAGCGTGTGGCTCGAGGGGATATGGTTTTCTTTAGGTGGAGCATGTCCATCAATTCTGGGTTAGACATGGCCTTGTATGTCAGGCAGACATCACCTCTGAGTAGGGGGTATGCAACCAAGTACAGCTGGAGTTTCTTCAGTCGAGTTACAAAGGGCATCTGTTTGAGGCCAGTGATCCTCTTGGTGAGGTACTTCTGTGGTCTTTCCAGCTGTTGCAGATGCCTTGTAAGGTACATCCTGAATGAGGCATTGTACTCTATGATGGTTCTGATGACTGATGAGTAGAGGGGCACAATGACCTCTTTTGTTCTGGATGCGAACCCTTTTGTGATTAGGTGAGCCACATAGAAAGATTTTCTAAGCACTTTGGCAATGTGATTATCAAAGGAGAGATTGCTATCTACTTGGGTCCTTGGATCCCTTATTATGTCTTCCATATTTAGGGGACTACCACCTATGTGGTAGTTTGTGGGTACTTTGTTTTTTCCAAAGGGGATGACTATGCACTTTTTGGCATTTAACTTGAGGCCATGATTTTGACACCAGGTATCCGTCTCAGTGAGACCCTTTTGGAGGATGTCTGTGTCAGCTGGACAGTCAATTATAGCCCCTAGTTTGCAGCCATAGTCCTCCTGTGCTTCCCTGTACCTCTGAAAAGTATATGCCGAACAAGAGGGGTCCTAGGAATGAGCCCTGGGGGAACACCACTTGTAACTGGTTTAGAGTCGGCCCTAGCTCCTGCAACTCTCACCATGTGGGTTCTGTCTGTGAGCCAGGTGGCAACCCATCTTGTGATGTAGGGGTTTATGTTCAGGCTGGTGAGCTTGTCTATAATACCAGAATGGGGAATGGTGTCAAAGGCCTTTGCGAGGTCTAGGTAGGCTGTGTGTACCACCTCTCCCTCGTCTATAGCCTTGATAGCTGTCTCAAAGAAGTCTACCAGGTTTAGGAGGCATGATCTGCCCTTAACAAAGCTGAACTGGGTAGGGTCCAGTGTTTGGAGGTTCCCAATGTCTCTGTTGCTGTGTGCAACTCTATGGGTATGTAGCCTGTGGAGAGGCTGAGTTTGAACAGTGTGTTTAGGGTGTGAGGGGTTAGTTCATCTTTGAGCTCATTTAGGATGCAGCCTGGGACACCGTCCGGTCCCATTGATGCTGTGTTTTTGGCTTTGGAGAGGGCTGTTTCAACCTGAGTGCCCATGATTTCAGCAGCTCTACATTCATCTGGTATGGTTATGGGCCTTTTTGGGGGTGAGAGAGGGGTGAAGTTTGCACTGAACTTGCCTGCCAGGATGTTGGCAATATCGGCTGGTTCAGTGTATTTTGTGCCATTCTGCACTAACTCCGAGTAGATGTGAGCATTGAAACTTAGATTCTTGACATAGCTAAAGAATGCTTTGTTGTTATCTTTGGAGTCCTTGGCAATTTTTCTTTCAAAGCTAGCCTTGGATGACTTTATGAGGGATCATAGTTTCTTGCTGATACTGATCAGGGATGTCTTCCCTTCTTGGGATTTTACTCTTTAATGTACTAGTTTCCTCCTTCTATTGTATAGCTTGTTTATGGCAGGGGTCCACCAGACTGGTTTCCTTTTCTTGGAGGAGTGAGTCTTGGTTTTGCTTGGGTTAGCATGATCCATGCATTCTTGTAGGTGCCCGTAGAATGCATTAGTAAAAGATTTTGCAGCTTGGACAGTGTTATCCTTTAGCATGGGGGCTTTGAAACTTTCCACCTCGGTCTTAAGTAACGTGAAGTTTGCTTTTGAAAAGTTTTTCACGATGGTTTTCTTGACTGGGGATGGGGGCGGAATGTGGATATCCACAGTGATTTGTTTATGGTCAGATCTAACCAGCAAGGGGTTGACCTCCAGTGTGGAACACCGGTCCCCCATGCTGGTGATGACCAGGTCGAATATGTTGTCACCTCTGGTGGGAGTGTTGACCAGTTGATCTAGGGTATTCGAGTTTATAAATTCTAGGAAATGTTGGGCAAGGAAGTTAGTACTTCAGTAGTTCTTCCAGTTAGTTTTTGGGTAATTGAAATCACTCAATATTACGGTGTTTGGTAGGACCTTTATGTTTCCCAGTGTTTCCAGAAATGCAGAATGGGGGTCCTGGGACATGGTGGGTGATCTGTAGCAAGCTACAATTTGAATTTCAGTTTTGCCCATTGTTAGTTGCATATGGATGATCTCTGAAGCATCATGCTGTGGCATTAACCTGGAGGTGTGGCTATCCTTGATAAATATGGATACGACCCCGCCTTTTGTATTTCGGTCAGGATATTGTAGCTGAATGTATGGTATGAGTTGTAGCCTGGTAGTGCTGCGGTGCTCTCTGGAAACTTAAACCAGATTTCTGTCAATGCACATATATTGATTTTCTCCGTACTGAGGAGTGCCTCGAGTGGGTGCATTTTGAGGTTTAGACTTCTAGCATTGAGTAGCATTACCCTCAGTTTTTTGTTACTTGTGCCAATTACGGCGGTGGGTTTGTCTTTTGAGCCTTGCCTAAAAAGGCACTATGGGGGTGGCAAGAGCCTTGGCCAGTATTCAAAAGGCTAAGGGTGACAGGTGCAAGCCATCTCTAGTGAAGCAGTGTAGCTTGTCGAGCATGTCATCCCAGGTGGACAGACACTGGATCCCCTTTGAATGACACCAGAAACTTAGCCAGTTGTTGAAATTGATAATTTTTTCTTTATACCATGGTATCATTCTTGGTGAGGGCAGGATGCTACTCAGGGTCAGGGTCATACCGGCCTGGGCTATGTGATCAGAGAGCTCTTCCATATCTATTTTCATGTAGTCCAGGGAGGTACGGCTCAGGTTATTTACACCAACATGGACAATGACAGAGTCATATTTGTACTTGTTCTGGAGTGACCTGAGTGGTTGTGTTATGTGGTGGATCCTGGCACCCAACAGGCAGCTAACAGTAACCTTCTCCTTGTTCAGCCTAGTGAGTGGGACGTCAGTGTGCCTGACTATAGAGTCACCTATTACTAGTGTGTTGGGTATGTTATTTTGCCTTAAGGGCTGTGATTGCATGGCACACTGGTTTTGTGAAGTATGTGTTTCATGGTTTGTGTTGGGGGGTGGAGGTTGCTTGGATGTCTGTTTTAAAAGTCTCTGTTGCTTTTCCAGATTTTTATTTATAGCCTCCAAGTATGTTTTTGTGTATTTATGTGTGTTTTTTGCCGGTGCTGGTTTAATGGGTCTATGTGAGACTGGTGATGTGATGCAAGTAATACCCTTCTCCTCTTGACTGCCTGGTCTAGTCTTGGGTTGAGAGAGCTTAGCTCCCAGTTTGGTTGTATAATTGCATCTCTCGCATGTATTAGTGTTTGATGGTAGGAGGAGAGGGTTGTCTGTGTACGTGAGGCAGTTGTAAGATTGCCTCAAAATGCTCAGATTCATCAGTTGAACTGGAGAGTACACCTGAAACTGCCCTTTGGACATACCTGGATAGGTACAGTGAACTGTTTTACTGTTTGGCTGGTAAGGTCGAATAGAGAGCCTTGTCCTTCTGTACAGTATAGGGGGGGTCTAGTGCTAGGATTTATAAGTGCTTGCTATGAGTTTTGAGCAAGTGCCGGGCTGAAAAATGAATAGTTTGAGTGCTTAAGTTGAAAGTTTGAAAGTATATATATAATATATATATATATATATATATATATATATCTATATCTATATCTATATATATATATATATATATATATATATATATATATATATATACATACATATATATATATATATATATATATATATATATATATATATATATATATATATATATATGTATTTACATCTATATCTATCTATCTATCTATCTATCTATCTATCTATCTATCTATCTATCTATCTATCTATCTATCATTGTATATCTATAAACTCATTGTCTCATTCTTTGTATCTGTTTCAAATCCAATGTTCAATTTTCTAACATATTTTTTAAAGTATCCCAAAGGGTATTTCTATTAATACCTTCTTTGAAATTAAATTCAAAACAAGGTTTCCTTCTTCTGGGAACCAGTTTTTAAATTCTTCCATTTTAGTAATAAAAGGTGGCATTCTGCGCTATATAGGTTAGTATTATTTACTATGAATACAAATGTTACAAAATCGGGATCTGATATGGGGCATGCTATTACTCTAAAGTTGCTACCTTTCTAATTTAGACCAATATATATCAATATTCTATCTATTATAGTCTGGGTACCAAATACATGCCAATAATGAGGGAATTTTGAAGGGTTTTCTTGTTTTCATCAATTCAAATTTCTGAAACTTTAGTAGTAGTAGAGATTCTAGGGGATTCAATTGCACTTGTGTCATCTTTACTTAGTACATAATTAAAATACTCTACTAAAAATTGCACTTCTTTCATATGAGTCAGTAAGATTTTCAGAAATGTTCCTGCATATTTAGCACCAAGACCAGGAATCCAATAAATATTTGCTAGTATGTATATCGTATTTTGTTATTCAAAAAATATACCCTAGGATTCAGTAAAGTTCTGTGCAAGAATAAACTATTCTTGCATGGAATGGATCGTGTCCGTGCACCACAGCAGCACACCTTGCATATTCATGAAGGCACACTGCTGTAACACCTACACAGACACGATCCGTGAACAAGTTCAGGGGGTGTGTTACAGCAGTGCCCGCACATGTAACATGCCCCCTTCACTCAGAAAGTGCAGTCACAGCACTTTTAAAAGCAAAAACCCAATTGTCTGCAGATATACTGCACAATTGTGCAGTATATCTGCAGAATGCATGCCACAGATATGCATCTTGAGCATGTCACCCTGGGCCTAAGCTGAAAATAGGCTAACCGTCCTAGTCAAACTTACCCGGTCAACAAACAGTAAATAAAGAAATAAAATAAACACAACAGTGACATGCCTGAGTTCCCATACTCTGCACAAAATACATGCTAACACAAAACCTGTTATCCCATGCACTTTTAAAGTGCTAAAATTGTCCCCAGTGTTGTACCCTTGTTCCACCATAATGGAAGGCATACTCCTAAAGTGAGAAAAGGTTAAATCCTCAAAATCTTTATTTTATTAAACCAATGAAGTTTAACCATAGATGAGTGTGTGTGCCCGTAGTGCAGCTATGCATAGCAGAGTTTAAACATCAAAAGAAGCTAAATAGAAATATACACAATGCAAAGCATGGAACTGGAATAGAGTAGTGTAAAGAGTATTCACCTAGCAGGCAGTCAGTTATGGTTCAAGCCCCATTGCAGTCCATACAGTTTCATATGTGAAACACAACTAAAATGTAGTTTTCATAAATTGGTAGTGAATATTATTATGTACATGCTAACCAGGGTAGTGTAGCAGCCCCAAATGTGAGGTGCCAGTGAAATTTAAAGTTTAAGCAAGATTTAGCATAGCTAAGTGGATTTGAGCACAGGTAAGCAAGGCTTAACATCAACCCCTTTAAACAATCGCTATCTGTGCTAAGCAGGGTTGCCCGGTGCTTAGCTTAGCTCAGCAGTTTCAAAACTGTCCAATCACGGTAAAGAGTGGAAAATTAGCCCTATTTAAACCACACAGGTGGGAATACAGCTCATAACCAGTTGTGGCTCCCAACTGTAGGCATTATGGCTGGTGTAGGTGAAGGTGTACGCTTTTGGGAGCAGTGCTGAGGCATTCAGGAGTCCAGGGTCATAGTTAGATTCTACATTAAAGACCATGAAGGGTGACTGCTGCAGGGCCAGTATCAGTCCCAATACAAAATGGAGGCCTGGGACCATCTTGCCTGAGATCTCACCACTGCCACTGGCATCCCTTGGACTGTTGAGCAGGTCTGGCACCACTTAGTCGACTCGAAGCAGAGGAAAAGGGATGTTTTGGACCAGTGGGTCCAAGATGGCCAGGTGGGGAATACTACAGCCGTGTGTAAGTATTACTCAAAATAAGTGTTCTATGTTCTCCAAAGTCCAGCCTGTGTATGTGATGGATAGATATGCATAAATGTTTTCTCTTATCTCCAGTACAGCTGAAGCTGAGCGGGCTGTGAACTTGGAAGCCCATGCCAGCAGGCTGCTAAAGCTGCATCGTGAGGCTGGTGAGTAACAGTCTAGCCGGTATTATGTAGGCAAATAAATAAAATGTAGTAGAATGTCACTTTGCAGTATTTAAAAACGGGTATGATTTTTAGTGACTGAAGAAGCCAGTAGGAGAGTAATAGTGACATACAGGTCATATATCAATAAAAGTGTAAGTACTTGTCAATAAAAGTGAAAACCCCAGACTGGTTGTGTTTACTCTGGTATTGTATGACTTGAAAGTTTCATGCACCAAGATCTGATATCATAATAGTAATGTTGTGTTTTCTACACTGTGCTATGTCAAAAGGTATGTATAGGAATGTATATAAAAGAATGTTGTAATCACAAGGGCAGATTGTACAACCAAGAGAGCATTAGATAGAACACATTGAAGGAAGAAACAGCAGTTTCTCAATAGCTTGTTCTGATGAAACACGAATTAGTTGTATTTTTAGCAGAAACAGCCACAGTTTGAATCCCGGGAATGGTAGTAAGCTGTATGCATATTTTCAACTAGGATTTTGTGAATATGCATAGAAACAGTCAGGTAGTGTCAGCATAAATTCACCCCACAGGTCTTCCAGATAAGAGAAGGTATAAAGTATCTATAAGAAGCTTGTAGTAATACTGTGTCCAACACCCACAGTCCAACCCCGAGGCTGCAAATGACAGCAAGATAAGTACATGGACCAAGTGGTCTCCCCCAAGAAATGTTCATAAGTGTCATACTGTCACAGCTACCAGTCCCTGCTACCAAAAACCAGGGTGACTGATAGAAATCAAGGTAGAGTATGTCAGTAGCACACACACACACACACACACACACACACACACACACACACACACACACACACACACAAACACGCGCACACACACACGCACACAGTATAAGTGCACATATGTAACCTTGACTATGTAAATATGGGTAGAATATGTAGTATTAGCAAACATTCCCTCCACAGGTCTCCCAGGTAAGAGAAGGTATAAAGTAGCTATAAGAAGGCTGTAATTATACTGTGTACAAACGTACTACTGACCAACCCAAGGCCATAGCTGTAATAATACCTGTAGAGTAATGAGTAGAGCAATGATCATTAAAGCTGGGCCACTGCAAGAATCTATATTTCTTAACTGACATCTCTCATCCCCACCTTATCTTCACCAATAATCTAAACACATAAATGAATGGGTATGTTTTCCATCAAACCTACTGTTGGGACATGTGTCCTGTTGCTCTACAAATGTTGAAATGTATTACAATTAAAGTCCCTGTTCAGATACTATCATTGGTGACCTGTTGCTATCAATGTAACCTGCATGCTGGTGTAATGCCCACTGTGGTTCCATATATGCATGTGTTCTGTTTGCTATGCAAATTGCAAATGTTCCAAATCTGTTGTTTTTGGTTAATGGGAATATGGGAATACTCATGCATTCTGTTATAACTAATCATGGAATGTGTTTACCATTACTAACCAGCATATGTTCTAAAACTGCAACACCAAAGCACATATGGGAAGGCCAATCCCAGTGGATCCATCTCTCCCACCTCATCTGGCCATGGCACCGGGCGCTAGCATGTCTGGGACCCACCCTAGGATCTCCTCATCCACTGGTTCTGCACGACCTTTGGGTGGAACCACCTCAGGGGATGGGGCTTGTCCCCCCTGAGCACAGGTGCTGACAGGCTCCTGTCACCCAAAGTGAGGACCGGGGTCTGGTGCATAGCGAGCTCCCCAAGGAATTGAGAGATCTGCAATGCCAGCTTGAGGGCTGCATGACACAATTAGAGGGTCAGCCTGCCCCTCCTGCTCAGCACCCAGCATAGCCACCCTCTGGGCCATGAAGGTACAGTGGAGACTGCCCATCAGTGGGAACCTCAGTCCCACTGTATCCATTTGGGATCTTGTGGGTTTCTGATTACCAAACACCCCTCCCCATCCAAGGTGTTTACCCCCCCACATGTGTCATATACCACCCCTGTATGCTGTCTTGTCTGTCTTCCTACCCAATCTATCTCCCCAAATATACCTACTATCCTTTCCTCAACATCCCACTCTCATCATAAAAAAAGGGCAATCTGTTCCCAAAAAAAAAATGTCGCCCCATACATAGCTGTTCATTTCACACACGTGTCCACTGGACACATGTAATTTTGTCTAATTGGCTTCACAACACATTATTGTTGTCCTCACCCCTCTCTCTCAGGGGTTTGAGTGCCAAATTGACCTCCAAATTCAGTATATATGCACAGCTGTTGCTGTAGAAGAAATGGAGAGCTATGGACCTTCCCTACACCCATCCTGCACATCCCTAGCTATCTTTCATATTGTTTTTCCCTCTTCATGCCCCCTTTTTCACCACTTTCCTATCACCCCTTTTTTCTTTTCTTTTAGAGAAATTAGTGCAGGGTAAGTGGGAGTAACCAGTAGTAAATGGAAGTAAGCCTGTCTGTGCAGTGCTAAGTGATGCCTACACAGATTAAGCTCTTTTAAGGCTAACTGTCTGTCAGCATAGTTAACCAGAAGTTAGCACTGCTTACTGCTGTGCATACCTGTCCAAACCCACTTACAACTGCTTAAAAGTGCCTTAATTACTCTGCATCTAACAGCCCTTGTTCTTCCCAGCAACAAAATAATCACCCATTGCAAGTCTTGAACCTCGGACCCTGCACACCATAGCCACAGCAATTTACAACTAAGCCGTCTCAACTAAAGCTATGCCTTATGTTTTGTCAAACATATCATGCAGCACAGTCATTCAACAGTAGGAAAAAGGTTTGTTAACAGTCATGTGTTGTACACACACACACACACACACACACACACATATATATATATATATATATATATATATATATATATATATATATATATATATATATATATATAGAAACAATACATAATGTATGTAGAGATATAAATACAAAATATACACACATATACATATAAATATCTCAGTATGTACGTAAAACAAATTTTATCAATGTCAATATATATAAATATATACATATATCTGAATATATGTATACATATATATATATATATATGTTTGTGTGAGTGTGTGTGTGTGTATGTGTGTGTGTGTGTGTGTGTGTGTGTGTATGTGTGTATATATATATATATATATATATATATATATATATATATATATATATACAGTGGTGGCTATTGACTTCAAATCAAAGGGGGGCTGCAGGAGACAGCTAAATGGGTGGGGCCAATTGGGAGGGGTGTGACCAACTAGAAAGGGTGGGGCTATGCTCAAAATCACAAAAACTGGGACTTTAATTACATACGCTGCCCTGGGTGGCAAACCATCATTAAGAGAGTCCAATTAAGAGAAAATGAAGTGTAGAAGAAAAAAAAATATTTCAATGCATTGGCTACATGACAGCTTACTTAATATCTAGATGGAAATGGGGTTGGGAGGGTGGCCTAATGGTTAAGGTGTTTGCCTTATAAACACAAGGTGCAGGGTTTGAGTCTCACAAGGGATAATTGGCTAGGCTTAAAATTGCTCGCAAGTGCAGTTAGCCTAGTACAAATCTATGAACCTATGAACAAAAAATAAATTACTTTCTAAATCCATTGCTGGAATGCCAGTCAAAATCAAGTATAAAAAAACAAGCAGCACTCAACTCAAACCACTTCTCCTTGCACTGCAGTTCTATTTATAATTTATATTCAGCTTTATAAAAGTACCAAGTAACATGCTGAAAGTAGCTATCTCTGTGATACCCCCACTTGTAAAAATGTTTCTTATCCAAAAAAGACCTGCTGCCTGACAACAACTATCTACTTGTTTCATGGGGAAAACATGATCAAAGTAAAAAATGAACAGAAAACAAGAAAGAAGCTCAAGATAAACTGCTTAAAGCATTACTGCACATGATATGGACCACACGATAGATTGACATTCTATTTAGTTTACGAGTAAAGCCTGCAAAGATGATTGCAAGTCTCCAACAAATGTTATGAGCTTCTGAAAATATTGTAATCCTGTCCTTTATTACAAATACTGTCATATGCATTTCAATACCTAAAGCTTATACGTTATGTAAATATTCTCTGCATGGCAACAACAAAAAGGCTTTCAGTGTTGGTAATTCTTTAACAGTATGCTTATTAAAGCTTACTTGCATCTTACAATCTCAGACAAGCTTGCTGGATGGTCATTAAAGTATTGCTACTTAAACACAGAGCAACAGGCACTACAACAACATGCATTTTCTGAATAATAACAAGCATAAATCAACAGTATAAAATATGACAGAAAACCAGAACAATTTGCAAAATCAAGGACAGATGAAAAGCCATGATTGTACTTGTGTCTACCTTAGATGGGAGGATATTCTATTTGCACACTTACACTGCATAATTGCTCCTTGCCTTGCTTTGACACATCCAAAATCATTACATGGAGGAGTGGGGTACAACAAATATGTCACAATTTGAAATGTCTCTGGCTGACGGTGATGCCCCTGACACATTTGTCATACTCTCAACCTCAGACCAAGAAATCTGGATGAAGCAATAAATAAAAGTGGGACAAAGGCCCAAAAATAAGGACAATTTTTTTAAATATTGCTCTTACAAACTTAGAAAGTTAATAAAATAGTAGGTCTTGCATTAGTATGAATGTTCTGAAGGGTATGAAATCTGTAACACAAATGTCTGTCATTATGTTCTAACATCAGTCTTTAATGATTTGCCACTGATTTGCCAGAAAACTAAAATTTTTGAAAAATGGACAAAGAATGTGAAGAGAAAGTCTATACATACTATACACACACAGACACAAAAATAGACGCAAATATGATTTAACCAAATTGTGAGCTTTCTAGCAGAAGTTGCAACCTTTGTCCAGACTACTGGGCATCCACCCTTCACAGAATGACAAAGGACATTCATTCATTCCTCTCATATTCAGCCATAGGGCTGTCTTCCATATCCATTTAGTAGAAGTCAATGTTATACTGAAGAAAGCACTTAAATACCTAAGCATTTTCACCCTGGGCTATTCCTTCTATTCACTTTACATCAGTCATACCTCCAACCTAGCAGAGAAACATCATCCAACAAATGTTCTGAAGAAGACAGTCAGATGGTCATCTAAAGCCAACCATTCATACATTGGGTAGTAATGCTTTATTTACTTCACAGGGAGGAAGGTTCTTTTGATCTTGGGGCATTCTTTTGTACAGAGAGTGGCCTGATATGTCTCCACCCTACCATGTAGATGCTTGGGTATCCTGGCCTAGTCTCTGGAAAACCCACTGACTCAGCTTCCCAGGATTGTTTTGGCTGCAGTTGTGGGACATTTGGCATCACTTGTCAATTACTGCACCTATGTCAATCACTTGATAATGCACTTAACGGACAATGATCTGACTAAATTTCCAAAAAAAATTTTAGCAGCCAGAATCCTCTATGACCTACATAGGTTGTGTTACCTTCACTCAGGCATTCCTATTTTTTTGGTCATTTATTCTCCCAAGGCTCCATTGGAAGGGTGGCATTATTAGTTCTGCTGTGGAGAAGTGCAGGTGCTTCATCTACCATAAGGTCCCCTGAGCTGCCTTGAACATTGGCTGTAGAGTCATAAATTAACCTTAGAAATTGATGTTTAGCAGTTGGTTTACATGGTTCCTTACAGGGAACACAGAGTTTGGGAGTGTGCATTATGGGTCAGCACCTGCCTTAGGTAGCTGGTTGAAATCACCTCATGACTTAGCCCACCCTTGTCTTCCCTTTATAGCAGTCATTGATTTGTTGTTGGATTACTAGGCTTGGATGACTTGGGAGTTTTGGCCTTGGCAGAGATAAATGGGTTATGGGTCTTTGTTTACAGCAGGTCTGAGGATGCTTGGAGGTTATGCACCCAGACTCTATCCATTAGCTGGAAGCAATATCATAATGCTAATTAGCAGGGGTCATCACTGAATGTTATGATTTATTAATCTTCATATATATGTTTGGTTGTTAGACTATAGTTGTTGGTTAAAGTGATTGAAAATAAATGGTTGCAGCATTGCTCTTGTTTTTTTTTTTTCTGACTCAGGTCTTGTGGACATGCACGGTTTACCTGAAAGTCAGTTTGCCCATGAGCAGGATGGCAGAATGGAGGGGTCACCTCCCACTTTATATAGTAATTCCAGTAGCCTGCAATGCAATTTATTGGTTGGCAGTGGAGAACCCACCTTTCCTTCTGTTTACGTGGTCGCCTCATGGCTTTGCTTCCCCTTGTCTTCCCCCTACAGTAGTCATTGGCCTCTTGATGGATTACCAGGCTGGGATGATGACCTGGGGGGTTTGGCCCAGGCAATGTTGGAAGGGCTGTGAGTTAACCCTTGGGATTTGGCTTTATTGCAGGTCTGAAAATAACTGGGATTATGTAGCTGGACTCCTTTAGCCAGAACTAGTCGGGTATTGCCAACCAGCAGGGGTAATCACTGAATGTTATACTTTATAGGTTCATAGGTTGGTAGTAGGCTCAGCCCTAAGGCCTATGCAAGCCTAGCCATAACAATTCCCTGGATATTTCTTCCCACAATATTTACTTCTCTGGGCCCCTGTCTAGCAGGGTGACTGACATGATCCCCGGGGTGAATTTCCTATCTCCCTTATTAATCTTTATATTCATGTTATTTGTTGGGCTGTGGTTGTTGTGAAAGTGATTACAAATAAAATTTCACAATGTCATTTGTGGTGTCATTTCTGACTCAGCTCTGGTAGACAATAAAAGATGTATTTTTTTTTTTGCCTTTTAAGTCAGGAGCATAATCTATTCACATTTTCAGATAATTATCAGATAAAGATACTTTAAGATTGTAATGGTAGCATGTCAAAACATTATAGATCAAAACAACCCAAAAGCAGTCACTGACAAGGGCAAAGCCAGCTTAGAATTGGTCAATAGTAAAAGGGCAAATAGACATCAGAGTGATTTGGATCATAGCATATCATGGAATGTAAATGTAAATTTGGAAATTAAGGCAATTTTATATTGGCTAAAGCTGTTATTATTTATTTGTTTGTTTATTTATTTATATTAAATCGTTTTGGCATTGTCGCCACAACTGACCGTCAGCTGTTTCTGTTGCATCTCCTCATTTTCTGGGTCTACTGAACCTGAAAATCCTCAACTAAAATTTCTCCAACCCAAAGTTTAGGGCTATTGAGGAGATTAATGTATCCTGGGACAGCACTGTATTACTGCAAACCAGAATTTTATATCCCTAAATTACATCAACCTTATGCAGAGCCATAGTGCCTAGAGCTGGATATCGACTGAGCCATGCTGGCATATCATTTTTAGTCTGTGGCTACTCCAGCATTGCCCATGTCTCCCTAAGGACCATACCACATGCATATCCCCGGCCTCTGCCAGAGATCAGTAGAAAGATACACTCATGTGCATGCCCTCACTCCAGAACAGGCACACACCCGTCCTCCATGTAGGGTTCCTCAGACACCAAAGCAACTTATTAAACCTGGGTCATCTGGGCAATAGTTAGGGCTTTATCCATATATGCCACTCCATTGGCTATGGTTGAAGCTACTGTTGCCACAATTTTTTAAAGGGTACAGATGCATGACACATATGAAAGTAATGTCCAGAGTAATTTACAAATTGTGAGGGATTTGCTCTGCAGAGTATCATGCTTTGGGAGTTTATTTTGATAAATTTGTTCTATTAAGTTTATGAGAGTCATATTCACAATATACTCTGGTCAGTATTTATAGTCACTGCATGAAGACGGTGTAGGTATCCATGATGAACACAAGTGAACATAGCTAGGCAGAGATCATTATAGGCAATTTACTTTAATGTGCTCTGCCCACAACTTGTGAGGGATTTAATGTTAGCAAATTAAGTATAAAGAAATGTAAATGAGAAATGGTGTAAAGGGGCATATGCTGATGAAGTAAGTGTTCTTGTGACTCATAGTTAGATATACTATGCACACACAAACACTTCAGTGGCACAACATGTGTTATTTCCCCAGCAATCCCTTCAGTAGTTTGCTCATGAATGCACAAGCACTTTAGTAACACAAAATTATTTCTCCCAGTGATCCCTTCAGTTAATAATATATATATATATATATATATATATATATATATATATATATATATATATATATGAATAGAAACATACATAGAGAGAGAGAGAAAGAGATATGTAGGGAGATCCATATATGTGTACAACAATATATAGATATGGTACCAATAAATACTGAGGTGTGTGCATATATATATATATATATATATATATATATATATATATATATATATATATATATATATATATATATACATATATGGTATACATGCATTTAATTGTCCATTACCTTGTCGATGTACCAAATGTCAAAAGCAGTACAGCAGGTTCTCATGTGTCTGAACCGGAGATAGTCGAAACACACAATAGCCCCCATTTTTCACCCATGGTAGCACTTCTTTAGGTGGTAGAGCAGTCAGAAATCTCACATTCAGTATTTCGCACAA
Source organism: Protopterus annectens (assembly GCF_019279795.1). Lineage (NCBI taxonomy): Eukaryota > Metazoa > Chordata > Ceratodontiformes > Protopteridae > Protopterus > Protopterus annectens. The sequence continues at coordinate 1,738,661,534 of NC_056729.1, read as the reverse complement.
CATTCCAACCGTTCGCTACTTTAAAAAACTCGACATTCTGGTTCAGAAAAACTAATGATCGGAGACTGTTTCAGCGACTAAATGCATGTATACCTATAAATATATATATATATATATATATATATATATATATATATATATATATATATATATATGTATATATATATATATGGATCTACCTGACTACATCGAAACTCCAAAACAGCAAAAACGACTTCACCGACACCACATAATCGACAGTTCACAAACACGACACCTCATACATACACATCATAACAACAAACAAAACAAACCCCTAGCCAAAACCCACACACACAACACAAGCACACCAAAATCCTTACAAACCAACAATAACCCATACATACACAACTATCTACAACCCTAACCCAAACCCTTACCCTAAGGTCTGTCACTATCGCACACTCACCTAACCCTAACCCTAACTCACTTAACCCGCCCCAACCCAAAAACTATCACTACTGCACCCTTACCTAACCCGCGCCCTAACTCTGACTCACTTATCCCACCCCTATCCCTACAGACCGCCAACATCGCACACTTACCTTACTCGCACCCTCACCTAACCCGCGCCCTAACCCTAACTCACTTATCCCACCCCTATCCCTACACACCGTCAACATCGCACACTTACCTTACTCGCACCCTAACGTCTGTCACTATCGCATACTTACACATCCTTTCCCCATCTCAGTGTTCTCAGCGTCGGTGTCTTCCTCCGTCGGTCTTCTGCCTTGTCGATCTTCTGGCGTCGGTGAAGTCGTTTTCGCTGTTTTGCCGTTTCGATGTAGTCAGGTAGATCCATATATATATATATACATATATACATATGTGTGTATACAAATATATATTTATATATATATATATCTATATATATATATATATATATATATATATATATATATATATATAAAACATATATATATGAGACTTAGGAACACAGGTGGACAGTGGTCTCACCTTCGATAACCACATCGCCGCAACAGTCAGAAAATTCTTCTATGTGGCACACATCACTAAGAGCTTTTTATCCAGAAAAAAGGAGGTCATTCTCCCACTGTACTCATCCCTCATTAGACCCATCATAGAATACAATGCCCCATTTGGTATGTACCTCACAAGACATCTGGAACAACTGGATAGGCCACAGAAACACCTCTCTAAAAGAATCACAGGCCTAAAGCAGATACCCTATGCTGACTGACTAAAAACACCCTAGCTATATTCTGTTGCATATCGTCTACTCAGAAGCGATCTCTGCTTAACATACAAGGCCATGTCAAACCCAGAACTGTTGGACATGCTACACTTAAAGAAATCCCAATTCATCGGAGCCACATGCACCAGGGACCTAAACCTTGTTATCACAATGAACAAAACATGTTGGAGGGGTAGGTTCCTGACTCAGAGACTTCCCATACTCTGGAATAGACTGCCCATACACGTCGAGCAGAGCGCTTCCTTGGCCCTCTTCAAAAGGAACCTTGACGACTGGATGGGAGATATGAAATTTACCCCGTGGATCATGAACTGTTATGGCTTGGCTTGCACAGGCCCTAGGGCTGATAGCCTAGTACCAGCCTATATATATATATATATACATACGTCCCAAAAATGCCCATACAAAGATATGCTGCTGATACAACACCCATGACTGGGGCAGCAAGCACAGCTGGATACAAAAGCAGCAGTGGCACTCACATCTCCCCTCCCCACAGTCCAAATAAATAAGTGAACAGTACATTGCTACAGAATCATGAGAGACCATGCACAATGGCCAGACAACACCATCTTAGCAAAACAAACAAAATGTCTGAACATAGCAAAGAAAAATACAACCAGTCAGGTATTCACACATGTTTATCATACTCTGATGTTTTGGTCAGAGCCTTCAAGGAGTAAAACATTACCAGAAATACATACCTTAATCACAAGAAGCAATTAACACCTAATTACATAATTAAATACACAGCCTCCAATTGCACTCCTGATTTACCCCCCTACGGGATAAAGTCTCACAGTTAATATTTATACATTGAGTCTGTACATAAAAGTCGTCCTTTTATGAATGTTTCATCAAACTGAGGAACAGATGTTTTCAAAAACAGTACCTTGGCACCCACTACTGTCCTCATGGTGAGATTTATTCAAATGTACAGCTATAGAACTGTCATATTTCTCATCAGTAATGTCTCACATGTTCTAACAGCCTGGTTTTAAAACATGTGTTACTGTCCCACACATAAAATATGTTACAAGGGCATCCAAGAGCATTCTCTATACTCCAACCTCTTGAATGTACAGACTTCAACATGTTTCCCAGCTTTTACCCTCAGCAGGAATTACAGCACTAAATAATGATAGACCAGTATACCTATCCACCTACTACTGTGTGATAGCTGGACAAAGCCTGACTTAATTGGTGGACAGAGGCCCAAATACATGTTCATACTTGAAATATTGCTGTTTTACACTGAGAAAATTGCTGGTGTTACAGGGGTTGTTGTAACATATATTTTCTGAGGGATATAAAGTCAGAAAAACAAATGGATGTTACCATTTACATAATGCAATTACCAGAGTATGCTACTGATTTGTTAAGCACAACACCTGTCTGGGGAACAGTCCAAACATAACAGGCTAACCTGTGGCCATTACATGGATGGTCATACAGTTGAGAGCTATGCAGAGACAGAACTTTCTCAGACTGAAACCCCTGCAGAAGTAGAATGTGCAGACAAACCCTGTTAAACTAGCAGTATTCCAAACATATAACAGCAATACTCACATTCTGCCCCTAAGTCTTGAACCTTCCCCACCATTTAGTTGGCTTGTCTCCACAAGTCTTGTTGTAAGAGGTAGTAGCTCACACAACTCCATGATGTCTTCCTCACAAGTAAGGTAAAGGGCCAATGCCCACGTCGAGTACTCATTTATAGGAGAGTGTTGCCATGCCATTGGCTATTGGAAGAACTACACAGCTGCTCTGCATGCAATTAGCAAGTGGGGAACCCCGGTAGGTGCACAGGCCATCACCTGGTCATGAGCATCACCTAAAAAAGCCATGCTGCCACCTATTCAAACTAGCTCTATCCCTGTAGTGCACAGAGAGAGAGAGAAAAAAAAACATAACCTGGAAATGAGAAGAAAGAAAAAAAGGTTAGTAGAACATATAAGCATGTAATTAAATGTATTTCTTGGTCTGTAATAATTGGAAATATGATTTGGAGGAATATATGTCCCAACACGACTTGCTGTACTAATGTCCTGCTGAACAGCTGCTATGGCCATAGTATCTGGCCCTCTATGCAGTGGGAGAGATCACAGACATACCTCTCAACTGTACAGATCTTCATAGAATGTCTCCATTTTCCCATCATATTTTTTTGTCTGTTCCTCCTGAAATCTGTGCTTTTCTGGAAAATAGCTGAGGATTGCAGTCATCAAGTTCATAGGTTCATAGGCTCATAGGTGTGTGCTAGGCTAATGGCCCTGTAGCCTTTACAAGCCTAACCCATAGGATTACCCTGACATCGTGCCACCCAACCTTAGTTCCTAGTGCATCTGTCGAGTAGAGCCACTGGAGTGATCCCTGGGGTGAATTTTCTATTTCCAATCCACTCATCAAGATTTCTCTTGAAGAGGGCCAGTGAGTTGTTCTGCTTGACATGTATGGGAAGTCTATTCCATAGCATGGGCAGTATCTGTGTTATGAACCTGTCCTTCCAGCATGTTCTGTTGATTGTGGTTATGAAGTTGAGGTCTCTGGAGCATGTGGTGTGGAGGGATTGGGATTTCTTTAGATGTAGCATTTCCAACAGAGCTGGGTCAGATATGGCTTTGTAAGTCAAGCAGAGATCACCTCTAAGTAGACGATATGAGACAGAGAATAGTTGGAGTTTTTTGTGTCTGTCCATATAGGACAAGTGTTTAAGGCCTAGGAGCCTCTTTTTGAGGTACTTTTGTGGCCTCTCTAGTTGTTGCAGGTGTCTAGTGAGGTACATGCCATATGGGGCGTTGAACTCGATGACTGGACTAATGAGGGAAGAGTAGAGGGAGACAATGACCTCTTTCTTCCTGGATGCAAAACCCTTAGCAATGAGATATGCTACATAGAAAGACTTTCTTACCAGAGTGGCAACATGGTGGTCAAAAGAGCGGTTGATGTCAACCTGTGTTCCCAGATCTCTTTTAATGCCTTTTGTGTTCAGTGGACTACCATCAATGTTGGGTTTTTCCCAAAGGGGATGAAGACAGATTTTTTGGCATTGAGCTTAAGGCCATGGTTCTGACACCAGTCGTTGGTCTCATTGAGGCCTTACTGTAGGATGTCAGTATCACTTGGGGAGTTAATAATAGCTCCCAACTTGGAATCATCTGCAAACTTGGTCAGTCAGAGTCCCTTCGTCTTGGCCTGGACTTCAGAGAAGTAGATATCAAACAGGAGTGGACCCAGGACCGAACCCTGTGGGACTTCACTCTTGACTGGTTGGCAGTCTGACTTTGAGTCAGCTACTTTCACACTGTGGGTTCTATCTGTGAGCCAGTTTGCAACCCACCTAGTGATATAGGGGTTGATGCTTAGCTTATTAAGTTTTTCTATGATTTCTGACTGGGAAATGTTACCAAAGGCCTTGGACAGATCAAGGTAGACTGTATGAACCACCTTACCTTCATCCACAGCTCTGGTGATTGACTCAAAGAAGTCAACCAAGTTGAGCAGGCATGACCTACCCTTCACAAAACCAAACTGTGCAGGATCCAGAGTTTGGAGACTCCCTATATCCTTGTTTATTAGGTCCATGATGGTGTGTTCCATAGCTTTGCATACCAGACTCATCAGGCTAATGGGGCGATAGTTCCCAGGGTCTGTAGTCATTCCTCCTTTGTGGAGAGGGATGACTGTAGCAGTGAACCATTTGGTAGGGACAAAGCCTGAGGTGAGGTTGTGATTGAAGAGAGCACACAGGTGAGGTACCATTTCACTCTGTAGTTCATGTAGAACACAGCCAGGGATACTGTCAGGTCCCATAGACGCTGTATTCCTGGCCTTGGACTGTGCTGTTTTAACCTGTGCAGCAGTAATACTGGGTGGCTGGCAATCTACTTGTATTGTGATTGGTCCTTTGTGGGGGGGAGAGGGGAAAAGTTAGCACTGAACCTATTCACCAATATATTTGCAATATCTGTTGGCTCGGTATAGGAGGTACCATTGTGCAGTAGCTTAGAGCAAATCTGGGTATTGCCATTGATATTCTTTACATGACTATGGAAGGCCTTGTGGTTGTCTTTACTGACTAGTGCAATTCTGTTTTCATTGCTAGCTTTAGAGGATTTGATGAGGGATCTCAACCTTTTGCTGAGGCTGATAAGGACGTTTTTCCAGTCTTTGGACTTCACCTTATTCCGCATCAGTTTCCTCTTTCTGTTGTAGAATTCTTTTCTAGCAGGGGGCCACCATATGGGCTTCCTTTTCTTTTGAGGAGAGCATCTTAGTTCTATTGGGTATGGCAAGATCCATGCATTGGTGTACATGTTGATTCAGTGCATTGTTGTATGATATGGAAGTAATGCAACTATTCTCCATTTGCATGGCTGCCGTGAAGTTAGCCACCTCTGTTTTTATTAGCCCAAAATTTGCTTGGGAGAAGTTTTTCATGGTGGTTACCTTTTTTGGGAGGGGGGTGGGAGGGATGTGGATTTCCAAGGTGATTAGCTTGTGATCGGATCTAACCAGGAAGGAGTTGACTATTGGTGTAGAGCCCATGTTAGTAATGACCAGGTCAAGGATGTTGCTTCCTCTAGTGGGGGTAAGAACGAGTTGGTCCAGGGCATTGGAATTAATGAATTCCAGAAAGCGTTAGGCAAGTGTATTGGTACATGAGTAGTTTTCCCAGTTAATGAAGGGGTAGTTGAAGTCACTCAGTATGAGAATGTTAGGTTGTACCCTAATATTATCTAGGGTGCTTAGGAATGTGAAGTGTGAATCTTGGGACATGGTTGAGGACCTATAGCAGGCTACGACCTGAATCACTGTTTTACCCAGTGTTAGCTGCACTTGAAGTATCTCAGATGCATTATGTTGGGCTACCAGTCTGGAGGTGTGCGCACCCTTTCTGGATATGGAAACACCACCACCTTTGGAAGTTCGGTCCAAGTTCTAGGGCCAAAAGGTGTGGAATGAGTTGTAGCCTGGTAGTGCAGGGGTGCTTTCTGCTGCCTTGAACCAGGTCTCTGTTGCAGCACAAACGTCGATGTTCTCCATTTTAAGGAGTATTTCGAGTGAGTGCATTTTGAGATTTTGACTTCTAGCATTGAGCAGCATGAACCTCAAATTGCATTTGTTTGTAGCTGTTATGGTGGTAATTTGGTCTAAAGGCACTATAGGGGTGGCAAGAGCCTTAGCCAGTATCTCGAACCCAGGGGTGAAAGATGCAGGCCATCTCTGGCAAACCATCAAGGTCTGTCACTCATGTCATTCCAGGCAGACAGATACCGGATCCCCTTAGAATGACACCTGGAACTTAGCCAATTGTTGAAATCAATAATTTTCTGCTTGTACTGTGGTATCATTCTGGGTGATGGTAGGATGCTGCTCAGGGCTAGGGTCATACCCGCCTGGGCTACATAATCTGAGAGCTCCTCCATGTCTCTTTTCATATAGTCCAGGAAGATATGTCGCAGATAATTCACACCCACATGTACAATGACAGAGTCATATTTGTACCTGTTGTTGAGGGACCTGAGTGCGTGTATTATGTGGTGGATCCTGGCACCTGACAGGCAGCTGACTGTTACTTTATTATTATTCAACCTAGTGAGTGGGACATCAGTGTGCCTCACTATCGAGTCACCTCTGACTAGTGTGTTTGGCATGCTGTTTTGCCTCAGGGGCTTTGGTTGAGTGGCACACTGTTTAGGAGAGTTATTTGTCTCATGATTAGTGTTGTGTTGTGGTGGTTGAGTGCGTTTCTGCCTTGGAGGTCTCTGCTGCTTGGTTAGATTTTTATTGAGAGCCTCTGTGAAGGTGGGTGTGTGGTTTGTGTTTTTATGTGAAGGCAATGTGTGTGTGTTCTGGAGGGCTATGTGTTCCATGTGGTGTGATGCAAGTGCTGACCTTTTCCTCTTGACCATCTATTCCTGTCTTGGCTAGAGAGTGCGTGGCTTCCAATTTGGCTATATAAGTGCATCTCTCATAAGTCTGAATGTTGGGGGGGGGTAAGAGGAGAGGGCTGTCAGTGTACACGAGGAAGTTGCTACATTGCCTCAGGATGCCCAAGTTCACCAGGTTAATAGGGGAAAGCACAGGGAACTGACCTTTAGACATGCCTGGAGGAGTGGGCATTAATAAGTACTGGAGCTGTTTCCTTGTAGAACGTTTAGTGCTGGTAGCACTTTTGTGTACTACAATAATTGCTACAAGAAGTCTGGTAAAGTGCTAAACTAACAAGCTAGTTAAAGTGCAGGAAAGGAGAGAACTAGCAGATCTAAGGGAAAAATTGAAGACCAGACTTTGGCACTGCTCAGAAGCTTACAGTCAGTCCTGGATACAGCAAATCTCTATCTGGACTAGATTAGTTACAGGAAAGGTGGGAAAGAAGTGCAGATGTGGCTTTTAAACCAGAAAGTTGAAAGAGATGGAAAAGCTGCCCAAATGGTCAATAAACTGCAATTTCTGGGCCAAAAAACACTCCTCTTGTGGTAGATAGGCTACCTAGTACTTACCACTCCCACTGACAAGCTAGAAGGCTTCCCTCCAACACAGAAAGGCTTGGGGGCTCAGAAGCTTACACATAGTCCTGGATACAGCAAATCTGTATCTGGACTAGACTAGTTACAGGAAAGGCAGGAAACAAGCACAAATGTGGGCTTTTAAACCAGAAAGTTGAAAGATATGGAAAAACTTCCCAAATGGCCAATAAACTACAATTTCTGGGCCAAACACTTGGGTAATGACAAACATTTAGGTTTAAGACTCCACATCCTTAAGAATATTCACAGTAATGCAAAATGTATCATTCTACAAACTTCCCATGTTTGTAACAGGAATATTCAAAGTCTGTCCCTATTTATCCACTTATCATTTTAGGCTTTGTCCAGATGTCATGCTCTGAGAGGTTGTGAGGTGGGATCAGAGCTCAGGAGCCTGACTCATCCTGGGAAAGGACAGCTCATATATGTCAACTGTGGGGGTGTCTCTCAAACAGTTGTGACTGTACCATGTTTAGGCCAGTTAATGGGATGTTTTCCATATCCATGTTACCTATGATTATGAGTATGACACATGTTTGTCTTGTAAAGCTAAGAGACCTACAGAGGGCATGTGCATAGTAAAGTACTGTTGTAGACATGTGTTGAACTGCATGTGATATATTGAATTAATAACATTCAACTGTACAGTGTTCTGCCTGACAATAAGCACATTTGTGACTGTTATCTGTAGTTACATGCACATATACCTGTGTTATGTCAGCCAAACCACTGGCAGGTCTGTGAGCAATGACATTGTAACATAATAGCCTACTTATGACTGTTGGACAACTTCCAGGTTATCACAGTGATGTCAAAGCCTACTCTGCAATCAACATACTAATGTATGGTGCAGCTATATTAATACAGTATCAGTACTGATGTCCCTTTTGACACCCATTTATGTCTGCTATTGTCCAGATGTACTGCTATAACAGGTTGAGAAGTATAATTGAGCAGGAAGACTGTAAATACAGTGTGCCATACTAACATAGAACAGAAATGCATATCAGGTATCCCCTGAGCACATGTATGTATGCATATATTCAGCTGGAAGGCATAAAACTAATCACATGGGTTTCATGCAGTCAGGTACATAGGTTGCATATGTTGCACATGTGTGTAATATCAGTGTTAGTGCATACAACAGACATAAATGTGTACAGCTACTGGTTGTTGCATTGCCCTGACACTGATATGGGTACTAGAGTAGGCATGATTATTAGGTATTGATCAAAGAAGTGTCCAACTGTGTTATGACCCTCTGTCCATGCCTACTTCTACCAGCTATATCTACACCTATATACAGTGGATATCACAAGTGTACACACCCCTGTTGGAATTCCAGGTTTGTGTGCTGTATGATAATGAGACCACAGAAAATCAGTTCATAATGTTTCTCATCTTGATTGTGACCCCTAACCTGTACAATTCCATTGAAAAACAAACATAGGTGTTTCTAGGAAGGTGAGCAACTATTGTCAAGTGAAGATGTGCCATGATGTTAGAGTCCAAACCAAGATGGATGAATGCTGTAACCATCTCAAGAGGTGCATACACAACATATCAGTTTAAGGGTGTGCACACTCATTCAGCTGGCTTATTGTACTGATTATTATTTCAATATGTTTTCACAGATCACATTGTTATGTTTTATTTATTTATTGACATTTGTTAACCGAGTTTGTCCAACTGGGCTTGTGGCCCATTTTCAGTGGAGACCCGAGGAGAAAAGCCCCAGTAGTATGTTTTAAACAAGTACAATTTTAAACAATATTGATATAATAGCAGTTATAGCAAAAAGATTCACATATGTTGGTTTACATGCATAAAGTTAAAGTTGCATTAAAAAGAAGCTAAGTAACAGTTTTACATTGATATAGTTCAATAGGTCAACAATAAAAAATTTTGTTTGTATAAAATTATGCAAATGCATAGTAGACACATTGGAGAGAGAGATGTAATGAGGTACTAAGTAGGGTCCATTTGAGGGTACATAAAAGGAAGGAAGACTAGGTAAGGTCATGGCAAGGGCAGGTTCTGGAATTGAGAAAATAAGCTTTTAGTTCATTTTTAAAATGTGAGCTGTGGGAGATTTAATGTAAGTCAAGGGAAAGTTTGTTCTAAGCATGGGTAAGGGAGTGTTTGTAGAGTAGTTTGCTTACTGACCTTTTTGGGTGATAGTTATCAAGTAATTGGTGGTTAGAAGTATGGAGGATCCAGGATGGGATGTAGATGGAGACTAAGGAAGATAGAGATGGACAGAAGGAGGGGTTATAAAGAATAGAGTGTAGCATATGAAATTGATAACATAGCAGAAACTGGGGAAGTTTAAGCCATTGAAGAGAGTTTAAAGAAATGCAGTGGTGTGAGTTGTATGGGGAGTTAGTAATGAATCTGGCTATTTTATGGTAAGTCTGTTGGAGTTTGTTTAGAGTGGAGGCCTGGATATTAATAAGAACTGAGGTGGCGTATAAGAGGGAGGGGAGGAGGAGTGCCTGGCCCAGGGTAAGTCTAGATTCAGGGGTTAGGAATTTTTTGTTCCGATATAGCAGACCTAGTTTCTGGTTTGTTTTTTTTATACATTGGAGTATGTGTAGGTTGAACTTTAGTTTGTCATCCATAATGACCCCTAGGAGTTTTGTGTGGGTGTCAGGTTGGATAGTTGTATTGTTAGAAGATGTAATAAAAAAAGAGGTTTTGTGATGAGAAAGAACGGGGAAGAAAAAGTAGGAGTTTGGTCTTTTTGGGATTTAGGAACAAGAGGTTGTGAGAGAGCCATTGTTCAGTGGATAGTAGGGCCTGTTGGGTAAGGGAGTGTAGTTCAGGAATGTTATTTGAGATGGATATAAGTGTGGAGTCATCGGCATACTGAATAAGGGAGGATTCTTTGCATGAGGTGTAAAGATCATTGGTGAAGATGTTAAACAAAAGGGGTCCCAAGATGGAGCTTTAGGGAACACCAGTGGAGATGGGAAGGAAAGGTGGGGAGGATGAGAGCCATTTGACAGATTGTTTCCTGACAGATAGGTAACTATTAAACCAGGCAAGTGCGGAGGGGGATAGGTGGAGATTTGTGAGTTTGGATAGTAGTAGAGGATGAGAGACTGTATCAAAGGCTTTGGAGAGATCCAGGAAGAGACAGAAATTTTTGTTATTATTGTCTAGGGCCTCTGCAATGATATGAGTGAAGGAAAGGAGGGTAGTGGTGGTGCTGTGGTGAGGACAAAATCCATGTTGGGTAGGGGTAAGTAAGTGGTGTGTGAGGAGGTGATTGGGAAGCTGTGAGTGAATACATTTTTCTAATATCTTGGAGAGGGGGGACAGAATGGCAATGGGTCGGTAGTTTGAGGGGTCAGTGGAGTTTCCACCTTTATGAAGAGGGATAGTGAAGAAAGATTTCCAAAGGGTGGGGACAGTTGATTCCAGAATAGATTGATTAATTAGTATAGATATAGGATAGGCAATTGAGTCTGCAGCAAGTTTGAGGAATGTAGGAGATAGACTGTCAGTGAAAGGAGAGCAAGGTTTTAGCTTGAGTAGTAGAGATTTGATGTAAGTAATGGGAACTGGCTCAAAAAAAACAAAGTTGTGTTAGTGGGACTTGGAGGGGTGGGTGTCGAAGTAAAGTTTGGCTTAGAGGTTACCAGATTTTGGATGAAAGAGATAAAGTGTTTATTCAGGAGGGTAGCTGTTTCCTGAGAGGAAGAGTTAGGGTATGGGGAGGGATTAGAGGGCTTTCCAGGATAGAGGATGTTGTTGAGAGTTGACCAAAATTTTTGAGGATTGAATTTGTTGTTAAGCTGAACAGAGCTATAGTATAACTTTTTGTCATTAGTTGTATGTTTTCTGCAAGGTTCCTCAGTTGCCTGTATTTTTGAAGAAAAGGTGGTTGTTTAGTTTTAGTCCAGGTTTTCCAAGCAAGATCTCTCTCTTTGTTTCATAAGGGACCTAGTCTTTTTGGAGAGCCAGGGAGCATGGTTTGATTTTACTCTGATCTCCCTAGAGGGAGCTAAGGAGTTTAGAGTATTCATGAAGATGCTATTAACAATGTTTACAGCATCATTTAGGGGGAGGTGTTTTAGGATGGACCAATCTATGTTGTGGAGAATGGAGATAAGTTGGGATTAATTGAAAGTCGATAGTTTTTGACAGTCTTTGATAGGGTAGGGTTTAGGAATAGGGGAGTAGTGTTTTAAGATGGTGGTAGGGAGATGATCACTGAGGGAGTCAGGTAAGGTGGTGGGATTGTGGTATTGGTGGGAGGAATTGGTAAGGATCCAGTCTATGATGGAGCTGGAAGTGGAATTTTTATGGAAGCGATCAATTGAATTGTACATGGTATAGATCACATTACAGGTGGGAATTGTTTTGAAATTCGTTATTGTGGTGTCATGTTCCAATTACACAAATACCAGGCAGTGTAACAGGGGTGTGTACCCTTTAAATCCACTGTAGCTATATGGACTCAGCCGTACCTGACCTGTATAACCAGCCACCACCAAGATAGAGTAATCCCCTTTGGTGGACAGCAGCAATACACAAACCACATAATAGGTTGCTACATTGGCTGTATAGGGACACATAGTTGCAGCCAACAACTTGGAAGCAAGTCCACCTATATCTGAGCAAGTATGTAAGTTCACAGGTGACTTCCTGTAAGGCTGACTATGACTACAAATCAGACATATCCACACCACCAAGGACAATTGCAACTGTGTCTCCACATATGTTGTAAGTCTCAGTGGAAAGAGCACAATTCACTCTGTACTGGGGGTAAAGAACACCTCAAACAGCCATGCCATCGATATAGGCAACCTGCATCACACAGGTTAGGTGGAAACATCACCACTCTGTCCACCCCAGTTGTACAGGGGGATATGCACATCAACCACACTCCTCCCCTCAACAATGGTGAGCATGTACATATTGCCTACTGATGCAACAACAGCATATCTCCAAAGGGCATAATAACATCACTGTCTGCCTCCTACATGAGTTCAGGCACGTGCTCACAGCACCATCACACACCACAGTCAAATACAGACCTGCCACCATCCACACACCATCCACATGGAAGATGCCCACTGTCAACCCTCTACACAAAAGTGAATGGAGATTAGAGGATTATGCAATCAAGTGTGCAACATTGGGGGAAATAAGATATCGCTGGGACAGGAGTGTAATGCAAGCTGCTATAGCCATGATAGCTTGGAGGGTTATGGTGTAGTGTGGATTATTTGCAAGTAATATACACTGTTGATGTGCAATTTGACAACCGTTTGAGGTCCTGTGACCTTTTTCCTGTTTATGTCTTCTAGGTAACATGCAGAGTGCTCACCTACCAGCATTCTCTGTTGGGGAAACATCCATCATCACCCAATATGTGATGGGACATTATGCCCTGTTATTTGGACGGAGAGCAGGAGATGTACGGGAGAGGACTGCTCTGTGGAACAGTGTGTCCACAGGGTAAATGATGCCGGCCTGTACAACAGAACTTATGAGAATGTGCAGCATTGGGCCACTGACCTCATCTACCATGCCTGTCAATGGGCTGCTGCTGTAGCAAGCGGTTGGCTATCCACAGGTGGGGGCCCAGCCATCCAGCCCCTACTGACACCCACTGAAAAGCACCTTGCCAAACTTGGGGCACCTGCCCAACACACAAGCCATGAAGCTGAGGGAAGCATTGTGGAGGTGGGCTGTATACACATACAGGATGAGGAGCATGCAGGAAAGGGTCTAGTGGGGATTAGTACACTAATGTATCAGACATACCTGTATCTGTATTTAATCTACATCCATGTGTCAGGTCTGACTGCGGTTGTGGATGCAGGTTTTAATGCACAGAGGTGCACATCTATGGTGAGAACAGGACATTGTGTATTATTGCAGTTAGTATTGCAGATGTGCAGACATGCTGCATCCATCCTGTACTAAGGCCACATGTGAGTCTACTGACAATAACTCCTGCTCACAATTATCTAGGACACTCTAGTCTGCATATGGAACAGCAGCCTGAAACTGGTGAGTATGACATTGTTCTGTTGTTGCCTGGCAATACCCCAGGCATGTTAAGTGCATGCAATTTACCATGCACACAACCATCAGTAATAGCTATATTGCTTTATGTAATAGCAATATTGCCTTTTGTGCATGTTTACTTGTACTGGGGTTAACTGTATTGCTTCACATTGGTCACCACTGGGGTCTATCTGACATGAATGCAACATTCCTGTAGCATACCTCACAACTTGTCAGTGCCAAGACGTCTGGACAGAGGTCAGCAAAATGGGCTGGACAAATAGCCTAAGGTAGGGACATGCGTGACACATTAGTGGTATGCAGTGGATATAAATTGTATACACACCCCTGTTAAGATCCAAGGTTTCCCTGTTACATACTAATAAGGATGACAATATGTCAGTCCACACCTCTTCCAGCCTTTAATGTGACCCATAACAGGAACAGTTCACTTATAAAATCAAGCATCTGGACTCATGTATTGCACCTACAAGGCTGGCCATCTGTGAGAGTGGCAGACATCGTATCAGCATGATGTTTCAGTCAGGTATGATATCTTATGCTGCCATATGTATCAGTACACTCACTGTGGCCTATTTGGCTATAATATCACATACATGGGCATTGTAAAGGCACACAGACCACTTTTGACCATGTATAGGTTTCAAACATATGGATACTCCAGACACATCTGTACAGAAGACTGTAAAATGGTTTAACCTACTACATGTGAGGCAGATGCTGTTACCTCACTATATAAAGTAATGGTAGTGGTAGTGGGAGGTGGTCACCAGTTGTGTATGTTATACACATCAAAATGGTATAAGCCACGCAAGATATGATCCTCACATGCATACACAAACAGTTGTTTGCATTGGGAATAGAACTCCTGCCTATCTAGGTATTTCTACTACAGAGCTACGCTGCTATCAAATGCACCACAGAGCTTATACATTTTCACCTATTCCAAAGGTACAGCTAAGGTGGATGACATCAACAGGACTACTAAATTGGAGCAAGGGGAAGTGTAAAAGGTAGCACACAGTTCAAAAATGGTGTAACCCACACACTACATGATTCTCACACAAACACACACACACACATCCAAACAGTTGTCAGTAGGGTAATTGGAACTCCTGCCTATCTAGTTATTCTTACTATAGTGATACACAGTTATCAGACATCCCACAGAGCTGATGCATTTCTACTTAGTCCAAAGGTACTTCTAAGGTGGATGACATCAACAGGACTACTAGATGGGGCAAGGGGAAGTGTGAAGGCTAG
The DNA here is from genome assembly GCF_019279795.1 of Protopterus annectens. NCBI lineage: Eukaryota > Metazoa > Chordata > Ceratodontiformes > Protopteridae > Protopterus > Protopterus annectens. The sequence goes on along the minus strand of NC_056729.1, from coordinate 1,738,646,456 downwards.
TACACAAGCCAAAAATGGTATAAGCCAGACAGTACATGATTCACACACACACACACACACACACACACACACACACACACACACACACACACACACACACACACACACACACACACACACACACACACACACACACACACACACACACACACACACACACGTTCCAGTATTGGGATTAGAACTCCTGCCTATCTATGTATGTCTACTATACTGTTATGCATTTACCACATGTGCTACAGATCTTACTGAATTTTATATGGCCAAAGCTGATGATAACTGCACAGCTGTAATAAAGTATTACAGGTGGCAGAAAGTCTGCTTTCTGTTCCACCCATACATTGTGCTAGTTCTTTCTGTCTTGCACTTCAGCTAGCATTATGGCTTGGCACTTCAGGTTATTGTATCAAGAAGTGTGGTACACCTGGGAGCAGTCAGAATACTTGTTCATTAAATATGTAGCCACAGCAGTTACTAGTTATGTTCACCCCTCCTGGCATGTTTGAAAGGCAGTTTTCTGTGCTTTCATCCATTAACCTAGTGAACTTGTCCATTCTGAGGCACTCTTGCAACTGCCTCATGTACATAGACGACCCTCCCCACTAAACTCCAAACACTCAGACCTGTGAGGGCTACCCATATATCACCCAATGTGGACATATGCACTCTCCAGCAAAGACCGGACTAGCAGGTCAAGAGGATAAGATCCACACCTGCACCAGACCATGTGGAACATGTAGCTCACCATGGCACCCACTTTGACAGCCATAACATGCAGTGAAAAGCCAAACACCCACCTTCCCAGAGGCATTCAATGGGCATTTACCCAAACAGCACAGACCAGCATGACAGACACCCACTCATTCACCATGGCATGGCACATGCCAAGGGACACATATTTAACCTACACAGTGTGCCCCTCAACCTAAGCTCCTAAGGCTAACCACCTTGCACAATACAGTGATCATGGGTAACTCAATACTGAGGCACACACATATCCCACTCACTAAGTGGAATATGGAGCAGATAACAACCAAATATCTATCACATGCCAGCATCCAACACATGAGACAGCCAGTCATGGCACTCCACAACAACTACGAGTATCACTCTGTATCCATGTGGGTGTGAATGGCTTGGGACACACTTCCTTGGACTACAAGATGACAAGAGACATGGTTGAACTTTCTGATTATGTGGTCCAGAAAGGTGTGACTGTAGCCCTGAGCAGTGTACTGCCATCACCCAGAATGATGCCGTGGTACTATCAACAGATTATTGACTGAAACACTGGCTTACGTGTTTTGTGTCATTCTAATGTCATCCAATACCTCTCTGCTTGGGATGACATGATTGACAGAACCCAATGACTTGCCACAGATGTCCTACATCTGTCACCGCTGGGTTTACAGATACTGGCTACATGTCTTGCAAAGCCTATGATGCCTTATTAGGCAGTGTTCCTAATGTAATTACCACCATAACAGCTAGACATTTATGCAATCTGAAGGTCATGCTGCTCAACAGTAGACATCTAACTGTCAGGATGCAGTCACTCAAAGCACTCATTGGAGTGGAGGACACACGTCTGTTGTAATGGAGAGGTGGTTCACAGCAGCAGACAGCAGACCTGTAGTATCAGGCTATGACACATTCCACAGCTATCAGTCCCCAAACATGGACCTCACCACACCTCCACAGGTGGTGTTGTCTCCATATTCATTATGGCTAGGAACACCTCCAGACTAGTATCCCAGCATAATGCATTGGAAACACTACCAGTACAACTGCCTTGGGGTAATAGTACAATCCAGACCATAGCTTGCTATGGGCCCACATCTATGTCCCTAGACTTTCAATGCACAGTCCTCAACACCCTGCCATCTATGATGGTCCAACACAACAGAGGGTAGTGTGTTGGGACATTAGAGTTTCAGACTTCACACACTCCATGACATCCATGCTTCTACACCCCCCTGTTATTCTCTCCTCTTCCGAACATTATGTAAGCAATATCTCAGAGGTAACCATACATTTGGGCCTTTATTCCAGTAGTATGTATGGCCTGCTCCACAGTCCTTGCAGTAGGACATGTGGAGGCATGCTACTGGCATTTGTCAACATGGCCTTGCATTTGTTTTCTGTTTAATGAGTTAGTTTGTTAGGTAGGACCCCTGACATTCCATACACTGGCAATATGGGTGAGGCATGGGCCTTTGCCAGTGGACTGTAGGCCATTTGAGAGTGGTGCATGCCAGCTGTAGCAGGCGAGTGCATTCTGTCAGTCATACGTTCCCAGGCTGCAAGCCAGTGGATTACTCTGGTGTGACAGTGGTGAGTGGTTGAGGTGTTCCTGTCAATCCTTCCTGTTCATACTGATCCAATGGTCTAGATGTGGTCTGGTTGCTGCTTACAGCTAGGGACACACCTGCATTTGACACCTATTCAGTATGCAGCATCATGTATATATTCCCATACAGAGATGGGTTGATGCTGTACTCATTCCCTACAGCATGGATATGACCTGTGATAAATCTACGGCTGATGGTGGGGTGAGCTGGGTGCATGTATGATATGGAAACTCCTTATGCTGGCTTATGTCTGGACATGGGCAGCCTGTCATCACTTTATAACTGTGCCTTTTGTGGTCTGCAGTGATTGGCCAGACTACCAGTATTCCATACTAGAGGGACAACAAATATGATGCGAACCTCTATGTATAATTCCAGACTTGTGTGCAGTTGACAGTTATTTTATATGCACTCTGTGTACTGTACTTCCACCTGCATACTGTTTCTATGTATGGGCCCCCATTCATGGCGTGTCCAGCTTTCTGACGGTGACAGATATTGACATCTGGACAATGAGTATGTACAACTGCTGACATGGGTATAGCTGAGAAGCAGTGTGGTTGGCACTGCAGTTGCTGGAACATAGCCCTGTCATCCACTGTACTGTACCTAGGCCACTGAGACACAACCATCCAGGCCTACATGCTGACTGCTTCCAAGCAATATTAAACACACACCAAACTTACCACACTGACCCCTGCATATTGTACATGTGCAACAATGCAGATTGGGACAGCTCTGGAAATCTGTGCTCCAGTGATATTACTCCTCAAACTTACACGTTACTGCATTTCTACATGGGATTGTGGGGGTGGGGCGGGGGGTACACACCTGAAGACTAAACATTTGCAATGACTGTACTGGTATTTCAGTTACTCTGTTGGCTTCCATTTCATATTGTATTGTGATCTATCATGCAGAAAGGAGGCATATCAGTAGAGTACACGTTAGATCTCAATGGCATAAATTTCAGTTTCGGACTTCTTACCTTTCAGAACTAAAATGCACCTGCCAGATCTGTTGTAGCATATCTGTGTAGGTCTGGTGGAGGGCTGTTCATCATTGCTATCATTTGGGGGCCTTAGCCTGGCCTTTCTTTATGGTCATCCATATTTGTCCTGTTTGGTGAGGCTGGTGGTGGGTATGTGACCCTCACTGACATCCATGTGTGTGACCTAGTGACACCCACAGTTATTTGGACCATCACATGTACTGCAGTGAGGGTTGTCACCTTGTGTAGTGCTGCCTAGTATGGTGACACCAGTATTTGTTATGAATTTCCTGCTGTCCCATATAGCTGTCTGCTGCTGTCCCAATCAGCCATCCAATTCCTTTGCATGCTTGCATCCATATCATACATACAACTATGAGAACATACGACTCCATTCAGTAATTGATAGGAAGGGTGACTTACCTTGTTGCTGGGCCAGTATTGAGGATGGTGCTGGAGGGTTGACTAAGTTGGATGCACATAGGTAGGTTCATAGGTTCATAGGTTCATACTAGGCTATCTGCCCGAGGGCATTTACAAGCCTAGCCCATCGTTTTGTGGCTTACGCCACCCCTTTAGTATGGGGAACTATACCCATTATTTTGCTGTGCCTCTGTCGAGCAGTGACACTGAGGTAATCCCTGGGGTATATCTGCGATCTCCCATCCATTGGTCAAGATTTCTCTTGAACAAGTCCAGCGAGGTGCTCTGCCTCACATGTACCGGGATTTTGTTCCACAGCATAGGGAGTCTTTGGGTGATGAATCTATCCCTCCAGCACGTCCTATTAATAGCCGTGTCGAGGTTTAAGTCTCCCGCCCTTGTGGCTCTGATGGATCTAGATTTTTTGAGGTGAAGCATATTCATCAAATCTGGGTTTGACATGGCCTTGTATGTTAGGCAAAGGTCACCTCTGAGCAAGCGTGCGACTGAATAGAGCTGGAGTTCTTTCAGTCGGGCAGCATAGGACAGATTTTTGAGACCCTTTATCCTTTTGGTGAGGAACTTTTGTGGCCTCTCCAGCTGCTGCAAGTGTCGGGTCAGATACATTCCGAATGGGGCATTGTACTCAATCATTGGTCTGATGAGTGATGAGTAAAGGGAGACTATAAAGTACACTCCCTATACACGGTAAAGCTCAGGTAGTGTCATGTTTGGCATTCCTTTTATTGTATGTGTGAGTCAGAGAGAGGTATCAGTCCCTGGGTCCCTACAGTGTCAGTGTGTGTGCTATGCATTGCCTCTTTGCCAAGGCATGGGCATACTGGGCATGCCTCCTTCTGCCTACAGGGGCAGGCTCAGGATGTTCCTCCTCCGAGTTCCTCTGTGCCTGTGCTGGCCTTGACAATGATTGGGGGCTGTGTGGCCCTGGCACATGTTGTTCCTGCTGCAGCTGTTTCTGCAGGATCATATTGTGTAGCATAGCCCATACTATGAACATTTGTGTACATGTAGCTGAAGTGTACTGTAAGGCTCCACCGGATATGTCAAGGCAGCGGAACTGTGACTTGAACATCCCAAACACATACTCTACAATGATCCTGGTTTATGCGTGTGTCTCATTATGGTGTTCTTGATCAAGTGTGTGTGCATTGCTGATGGGTGTCATCAGCCATGGCTCCAGTGCATAGCCAGCATCCCCCACTAGATGACCGTATGGGATGTCCCGCCCTAGCAAATGCCTGATACAGCTGTGAGCAATGCCAGATGTGGGAGTTGTGACAGCTTCCAGGGCTGCCAACACACACATTCATAATAATGCCCTGGGCATTGCACATTTCTTGGCAGTTGATGGAGGGGGAAGCCCTTGCTGTTTATGTAGACCCTATCCCACTTGCAGAGTGGTGCTTTGATGTGGATGTGTCTGCAGTCTATGGCACCGACTACCTCAGGGTATTCTGCTGTATGGTGGTCAATGCCTCACAGGTGGTTAGGAAATATATGTGCTCATTGGCATGTGGTGTCATGGCATCCAGAAACTGGTGGAGTACCCTGGATGCTGATGCTTGTGAGACCCCTATGATATCCTCAGTTCATCTTGTGAAGGTACCTGTGGCTAGTATTCATAAGCCTACACATTCCTTGTTCTCCACTACGATGGGTTACCCTCTACTAGTTCTGTGTGTGAGGTGTGCCCGGAACAGCTCAACGATTTGCTGTAGAATTTCACTGTCCACCCTATAGTGCTCCACTATCTCCAGCTCATGTAGGCCCTGGTAGGTTACCCTGGGTCTGAACACTCTTCTCTTCCTCCTCACTGTGGGTCGGTTGCCAGCATTCTCCACCTCACTACCCTCAGTCTCTGGCACATATGGATGGAGTAAAGTAGCAGCAGCCTCTAACATTTTTAGTTAGTTTTGCCAGTTAAAAATCCACCATCTGTGTAAACCGGTGGTGTAGAGTTTGTGGAAAAAAACAGTCTGCAGGGTGTTTGCATAGTTTATAGTAGTGTGCTGGGCTGCTGCATTTGTAATTGGCTGATTCTGATACACTCATAGGTTCATAGATTCATAGGTTCATACTAGACTATCTGCCCTAGGGCATTTATAAGCCTAACCAGAGTTGTGTGGCTTTCACCACCCCTTAGGTTGAAGAATACTATACCCATTAGTTTGCCATGCCTCTGTCCAGCAGTGATACAGAGATGATCCCCGGGGTAAACCTACGATCTCCCATCCACTGGTCAAGATTCCTCTTGAACAGAGCCAGCGAGGTGCTCTGTCTCACATGGACCGGGATTCTGTTCCACAGCATAGGGAGTCTCTGGGTGATGAATCTGTCCCTCCAGCACATCCTATTTATATCCGTGTTGAGGTTTAAGTCTCTTGTGGCTCTGGTGGATTTGGATTTTTTGAGGTGGAGCATGTCCATTAATTCTGGGTTGGACATGGCCTTGTATGTCAGGCACAGGTCACCTCTGAGCAGATGGTATGCGACTGAATAGAGCTGGAGATTCTTCAGTCGGGCAGCATATGGCATATTTTTGAGCCCCTTTATCCTTTTGGTGAGGAACTTTTGGGGTCTTTCCAATTGCTGCAGGTGTCGGGTAAGATACATTCCGAATGGGGCATTGTACTCAATCATTGGTCTGATAAGTGAAGAGTACAGGGGAACAATGACCTCCCTTGATCTGGATGTGAATCCCTTCATAATCAGGTGGGCAATGTAGAAGGTCCTCCTAACCACTTTGGCAATGTGAGTGTCAAAAGAAAGGTTACTGTCAACTTGGGTCCCAAGTTCCCTGATAACCTATTCTGTGCTTAATGGATTGCCACCTATGTGGTAACTTGGGGTTACCTTGTTTTTACCAAAGGGTATGACTATACATTTTTTAGCGTTTAGCTTAAGGCCATGGCTCTGGCACCAGTTATCCGTTTCTATGAGACCTCTCTGAAGGACATCTGTGTCTGATGGATTTTCAACTATGGCGCCCAGTTTGCAGTCATCTGCAAACTTTGTCAGCCACAATCCTCCTATGTTTGCCTGCACTTCTGAAAAGTAGATGCCGAACAAGAGGGGGCCCAGGACTGAGCCCTGTGGGACACCGCTTGTGACCGGCTTGGAGTCTGACATGGCACCAGCAACTCTAACCCTGTGGGTTCTGTCCTTGAGCCAGTTTGCAACCCATCTTGTGACATATGGGTTTACATTTAAGCTGGTGAGCTTTTCTATGATACCCAAGTGGGGTATTGTGTCGAAAGCTTTTGCAAGGTCAAGGTAGGCTGTGTGGACTGCCTTACCCTAATCTCCACCTGCCAGCTATGCTAGTTCTCCTTGATTGCCTTCCTACTGCTGTTTCTCCTTCCCACTTCCTCCCTATTTTACCACCAATGCATGCTGTGCATACCTAATGCTCAAATGTAACCAATGCTGCCATTTCTTCTTTTTTTTTTTTGTTTAAAACCCAGTGCGCAGTGCACACACCCATTTAGGCTATGTACACAGTGCTCATGCACATCTGACACATCCCCTTCCTTAGCTGTGCTTAGCTAAGGGGAAACATGCCATAGAGCTCCACTGAGCTTACAGCAAGCATGACACACCCCCTTATGAAGTCATTCAGCTCTTACACTTGCACTGTTGCATTGCTGCACCTACACGGTTAGGTACAAGCTGACACTTTGAAGAAATCTGTGATTCAGTATAACTCCCCTCATTTGCATACCCCAGTGTGTAGGTCATTAGTAACTGCACTAACATGGACCCTTTCCCCTTGACAAGCAGTATGCCCTGGTATTGTTTACATTCTGCATGCCATTGACTATAATGGCAAAATGCAAAATTAACTTAAACTTGACTTTTCTCTCTCTGTTTTATTTTTATTTTCAGCATGATCCCATTTGCGCGCCACTGCCCTATGCTTAAATGGCCGAGTTCAGCCAAAAAAAAAAAAAAGTTTAATTTTCATCATAATTAATCACTTTTCAATGCCAACAGTCTTATATTTGGCCATTGGTATGTCTAATGTGCATAATACATGCTTTTCCATGAGCTGTCATGCTTCCATTTTTTCATTTGCAGAAATGTACTGTTATTTTCTGAATACATTTCTGCACTGACACTGTTCTAGCACGGAGACCTGGCAGCTTGGTGTATCGCAAAATCACCTCATTCTGCATGGTTTTCACCAGCAAATGAGGTGATTTGCATATTTGCCGGTTTTTCATACTAGAATAGTGTAGGACTGCTTGTGCATGTGAAAACGGCACTATCCTCAATCGTTTGGCAGCCATTTTCCATGCAGGAGCTCCTAAACTGTTTCTGCATGGAAATTACGGCTTCCTGAATCCTGGGGACAGTGGAAAATAGTCCACTTGTATCATTGTAAGTAAATTTGACTTGTGCTTTATTATTTTTCCCACAATATTAATGTACCTTGTAATTTGCATTGATAATGAGATCTAGTTTCATACTAGCCTATAGTGAATATAACTTTATATTCACTTATATGTGGTTCTTGTAAAAAATGAAACATCAGCTTTCTTTGTAGGTATTTCTTAGAGATGTCTTTTCTTGACATAATTTAGATCATTAATATTAATTAAAATATGTTTAATGTCATTCTCATGTGGTTGATTTAAAAAATTTACCTTTACATTCCTTATACCCTGATGTCTCATCAACTATAACCTTATAAAATTCATATACACATCATTAAACTTGATTGATACAGAGAACAGATAAAAAATAAAGTTAACATATAAAACTTTATTACCATTATACTGGGATCCATTTATCCCCTAGCTTAATTAGAAACTAATTATAAGATAAATTGTTAGACTATTTAAATAATTCTAAAAGCCAATCTTTACAAATCTACTACATGAAATATTAGAACAAATAAAAATATGAAATGATCTCATACTAACATATAGTGCTGTAAATGCTGTTATATATGCTTAACTGTCTATTAGGAACTTACAATTCTATAATTCTAACAAAGTTGCTGAGTTAGTCAACATCTTATAACAATAATTCATTTTTGCCATTTTTACTTAATGCTCATAAATAAAGCATACATTTATCTGCTAAACTGCTAGATGTTAAAAGGAGAGATGAGAGAGAGAGAGAGAGAGAGAGAGAGAAAATTAAAAGGGGAGGAGAAGGCACTGGAGGATGGGAAGTAAAAGAGGAAATATAATAACTAATGAATGTATTATATCTCAGCATAGTATAACTGCATGGAGACTACTTCACAGAAAAACACATTCCATTAATATTTTATCTTCTAGCTTTTTCTAATGATATTTTACTTTCAATCTGTTGGACTAGTTTGTCATAAAAAGATAATACAAAGTCAGACAACATCATCTTAATGGTGTAAAATAATCTGTTATAGTGAAAGATATGACAATCTGTTATGGTGAAAGACACGACATGAAGAAGTAGGTAAACACACAAAAGATTTCTTTCCCTTAATCTTTTTTCAGTAGCAATTCAAAAAGTGATACAATCATTTATTTGCTAATTAGGCTGTCAATTGTGTATAACTCTGTATTGTGTAGAATTGTCTCGAGTATATCCCATGCCATTATATGCAGATATCACAGTATGTATTACAGGCAAAAATAATAATATTCTCCTCTCTTTAATATTTTGTATGTTAACTGCATTATACTTCTTCCTTCCCTGCCCCAATAATAGTAATCAGAAGAAAAAGACAAAGAAGATGAAGAGGGAACTCCTGTCCTACACTCTCTGAGAAGTGAAAGTTTTCATTGTATTCCAAATAAATAATTTGATTATATTTTTTGAGAGATCTGTCAAAAAGATATCTATATCTATATCTATAGCTATTAATCTATCTATATCAATCTATCTATATATCAATCTATCTATCTATATATATATATATATATATATATATATATATATATATATATATATATATATATATATATATATATATATATATCTATCTATGGGTTCACTTTATAACATCGAAATACTGAAATGTCGAATTTCAGTATCTCGAAGCTATAAAGTCGAATGTTAAAAATAGCAAACGTTCATAATCGCGAATTTGATGTATGTCGAAAATATGTCGAATTTGCGGTTATGAAGTTGCGCTATGTAATGTCCGGGTTTGTGTTTTGTTGGTGCGTGGTGCCGTGTTTGGATGTAGGTGTTATGTCAGGTAAGTGAGTGTTTTGTAAGGGTTTTGAGTGGGAGTTAGAGTGTGTGTGAGGGATTGGAGAATGTGCGTGTGTGAGTGAGCTTTTGTGTTGTGTTTGTGCGATCTCGGAGTTAGTATATATAAGTAGGGGAGTGTGGGGCACAGCACCCACATTGGGTGCAGGGGCTTGCCCCCCTGCTTATGTGTGTGTGAGTTCTGTATATGTGTTGTTTTTTTGTTTATGTTGTGATGTGGGTGTTGTGTTGTATGTTTAGTGTAGTGTGTGCGGTGTTTTCGGTTATGTGGTTTCGCGGTTTATGTTTATCGGTGTTTTGTGGATTTGGTTTTATAGTCTCGAGATACTGAAATTCGATATTTCAGCATTTCAAGGTTATAAAGTGAATCCATATGTAGACACATATATAGATAGATATATAGATATATGCACACACATTCGTACACATTACTATTACATTAAATTATATGCTTGCCAAACAATCTTGTCGAAGACATTTCTTATTAGCTTCTTTCTTCAGCTATCACGGCTTTAATAATAATTTCTGCCACTTATATTAACATTTTAATGACATTCTAGGTGATTTTTGTGTGGATAAATAATTATAATTACATCCTTTTCATGTGCTTCCAGCATGTCATTACAATCTTACCCACAAACAGGGACAGTCTCTCCATATCTTGGTATTTTTGAAAACCTGCAGTGTTCACTACATTTCGTCTCAGTCAAAGGTGAGTGTAAATATACAATAGCAGTCTAAATAAGGATTTCCTTAGCTTTAAGGAGAGGTTTATGCAGAGCATTATACAGTCTTATCATAGATTTCCACTAATAACCACATATTCATAAGTTCAAGTACTTCTTGATTATGTAGCATCATTTCAGCTCATTTGCATATATGTTAAAACTTGTCATCAAGTAGAAAAGTTAAGGCATGTGAAATAGCTGTACTTTACTCATATAAATCAAGAAAAACACAGTTTCAAAGTATATTTGGAGTTTATCATTCCTATTTTTGTGAGAAGGCAATCTCTTCATATGTGTTCTACACAGGATGTTCATGCTGTCTTTTGTTTTTTTTTGTTTTAATGAAGATTTTTTTCTCCTCAAGATGTACTATTTGCATTAGCTTTCCCAAAAATATCCCAACTGATTTTTGAGGAGAATTTTTTAAATTATATCATTAAAGAACTGTCATAGGGTGGCCGCAGTGGTGTAGTGGTTAGTGTTGCTGTCTCACAGCAAGAGGTTCTCTGGTTCGATACTCGGCTGGGGTGCCTTCTGTGCGAAGTCTGCATGTCCTCCCTGTGGTCGCATGAGTTTCCTCTGGGTGCTCCAGTTTCTTTCCACATCCCAAACATATGCTGTAGATGGGTTAGACACTCTAAATTGGCCCTAGGCGTGAGTGTGTGCATGTGCCTGTGGAAGGATGGGCTGGCAACTCAACACTGTAAAAACTCCACTGCCAATCATGAGTGGACAGGTGATCTGTTGTGGTGACCCTAACCGGGAAAAAGCCAGAAGATCATTAAAGAACTGTCATGTTTAAGTCACAGACATTTCTGTTCCATATATTCATCAACCCACCATATACCTATGAGTACATTCTCCAAGGCATCCATGCAAGCTGTGAGACTATGAAAAGCCATCTCAACATGTCACTTATTCTTAGGATCATAGGGGGTTACTAGGTTATTGACCAGGAGGTCATTTTAAGCCTAGCCATTTTATCCCAATGTAATACCATAGGTACTCTGGTCAATATCCAGGATTGTATTTAGTGATGAATGCCCATGTCCAGAAGGGTTGTGGGCGCTATCCCCGGTAAGAATTTACTGTGCCCCATCCAATCATCTGGGTTCCTTTTGAGCAGTGTCACAGTGGTGCTTTGTTTCACATGAATTGGTAGCCTATTCCAAAGATGTGGCAGTCATTGGGAGATAAATCTGTCCATCCAGCATGTCTTATTCAAGTTCACAGGCCATATTTATGTATCTGGAACAGGTAGCTCTAGTCTCGTTTGATTTATGAATGTGCAGCAAATTCATTAGGTTTGGGTCAGACATTGCTCAGTAAGCCAGGCATAAGTCTTCCCCTAAGAAGTCTATATTATACTGAGTATAGTGGCAGGGACTTTAGTTTGTCTGTGTAAGGCACGTGCTGGAGTCCCTTGATCTTCTTAGTTAGAAACCTCTGAGAGCTCTCCAATTGCTGCTGGTGCTTTGTACAGTGCAAGCCAAAAGGGGCGTTATACTCAATTATGAGCCTAAATAGTGATTATAACCTCCTTTGCTTAATCAAGTGTGCTACATACAAAGCTCTCCTTACTACAGTAGACACATGGTGGTCAAAGTTAAGGTCGCAGTCTAGTTGTGATACCAGATCTCTTACACCACTTTATAGGTACTTAGGGTATTGTTAATTTGATAGCATGAAGGGACATTGCTTGTGCTGAAGGGAATGATGATGCATTTCTTTGCATTCAGTTTGAAACCATGACTGAGACACCAATCACTGGTCTGTGTAAGTCTCTTCTGAAGTATACTGACTTCATTTGAGATTCAATAATTGCACCTAGTTTGCAGTCATCTACAATCTTGGTTAGCCACAGCCCCTTAGTTTTGGCCTGAACCTTTGAGAAGTATACATCAAACAACAGGGGGCCAGCACTGACCCTTCTGGTGCTCCGCTGGTGACAGGTCTGATGGTTGATGTGGAGTCACCCACTTTGATAATGTGTGTCTGGTTTGTTAGCCAATTGGCAACCCATCTTACAACAAAGGGGGTTATATTCACTTTGCTAAGAGTATCAGTAATGCCTGAGTGTGGGATTGTGTCAAAGGCCTTTTCTAAGTCAAAGTATGCTGTGTGCACAGATCTACCAGGTTTAACAGGCAGGAGCTGCCCTTGACGAAGTTGAATTGGGTCAGATCCAGGGTTTCGAGGTTAGCTTGCTTATGCTTATGTCTTTATTTATGAGGTCCATGATGATACACTCCATGGCTTTAAAGGTGAGGCTGGTTAGACTTATGGGTCTATAATTCCCTGGGTCTGTTGCTAAGCCAGATTTGTGGAGGGAATAACTGTTGCTGTTCTCCAATCCACAGGAACAAAGCCAGTTGATAGGTTGTGATTGAATAGGGTACTCAATGGTGATTCTAGTTCATGTTTTAGTTTGTTTAGAAGGCAGACTGGGATGTCATCTGGTCCCATAGAGGCTGTATTTTTTGCCTTAGACAAGGCTTCAATGACATGCTCTTCAGATATGTAGGGTGAGGGTGAAGTTGGAGGGAAGGTTTGTGATAAGTTTGGTGGGATAAGGCAGTGAATTTTTCACCAAATCTGTCTTCTAGCATGTTTGCTATCTCTGTGGGATCAGTTTGTGTGATACCGTTAGTCACTAGTTTGACACATGCTTGAGTTCTACCTTTTAGGCTACGTACATAGCTGTAAGAGTCCTTATGGTTATCCTTGGCTGTGATTGCTAAGTTTTTCTCAAAGTTACCCTTAGCGGATTTGACATGTTCTTATTTGCCTGTTGAGGGTGAGGAGGGTGCTTTGCCATTGTTGTGGCCTCACCTTAGTTTTCTTAGATAGCAACTTTTTGAACTATATCTATATGTGTTAAATGTCTGATTATTAGATTATGTTTCAAGACGGTTGTCCTTGGTTAACATATAAACCATTTTCAAAATATTACTGTACTGTATGTTAATATATTAGAATGGCTTATACCAATATGTGAAGAAAATGCTTTGGCATGCTAATTATTTTAACATTCAGAGTTTACATGTAAAACGCTTAATTTAACAACGAATTAATTACCTTTCAAACAAACATATTACTTCAAGTCCCTTAACATGTTATCTTGCTTCCTCGTATTTTACAGTCCATCAGTTTGTGTTCCCCTTATTTCTTGTTTCTGTATTTATATATTGGAATGTCCCTGCTTACTTTTTGCTTTCTGTTTCCATTACAATCCAGATGTCCATATCAGATGTTCATAAGTGATGACTGTGTCCATTTTGTTGACTCACTTTCTGCAATCAGTTTATTATATTGCACACAACCAGATGCATCTTCTAGTATATTACATTTTCAGCAACTGATAACAAATTTGTTTTTATTTTTACTTGAAAAATGAACTGAGCTTTTATAAGTGGTTTTCATTTTTTTCTCCTCTGCTGATTGAATTCATTATCAGAGCTCATGGCATTTTCTACCAAGTTTTATGTGGGGTATAGTTCCACGGAGATCTCATTTCCAGTTATTGGTCTAAATATGCCAGAAATGTAATTATTATTGACACTGGTCTTTCACTTCCTTTATTTGTTGGGATTGGTCTTATTGCTTGGTAATCACTATCAAGCTTTTAATCAATTTTATTGTTTTGGGAATCCATGTAATCAGAAAATTTACCATGTCATTTCCAAAATTCTCTGTTTACACTAAATATTCTGATAATATTGTGTCTGTCTCTGTTTTCTAAGTCCTCTGATTTCTCCATTAACCATATATTTTTGTTTTACTATGCTAGATGAGGTGGTTACAGGTAATCTCTGCTATTTGCTACAAGATATAACAAATATAACTCTGGTAGATTGGGAGAGGAACCAGCAACAGCAATAGATTATTATAGGATATTGCTGGAGCTAAATAAGAAACCTATTCAGTTCCTAATAAAGTCACTTAGAAGTTGACTCACAGATTCAGTACTCTGACATATATGAAGTACCTGGAACTTAATTTATTGTTGAATCAATTACAACCTTTTACAATAGTTCACAATATTTTGTATGGTGATTATTGGAATACAGTAGAGTTGTAGACTATATAAGCTCTGCAAATTGCATGGGTAGTGCCACCAACATAGCAGACAGTCCATAAATTCTGTGCCTGTCCAAAAGTTAATATGATACTGGATGAAGCACAGAGGTCCATGACAACAGCGGCATGGATTGATTAATAGGTAGCACAGACAACTGACTATTCTTATCTTTGCTGTTCACATCAAACTGTACAAAGTGCTGGATTTTTCAGGTGAGTGTTGTCCCATGTCTATGCGTCAAATCTCAGGTTCTTCATACTCAGATATGCAAGAACATTTGATTTAAATGATAGAAAATACAGAGTGAATAAATAAATTGCTTGGTAACTGGAAACTGTCAAAGGATTAGGGATACATTTTTGCATCAGCTATTAGGCTTCTCCCTTAGTTGTTGTATTGAGCAAATCTGTTCAGATGAATATATGCTGGATTCCATTTATGTTAGTAGTTATAAGTCATATTGCTGTTGTTCGCAGGATCATGAAGTTACTAGGCTAATGGCCTAGGGCCCTTACAAGCCTAGACAAGTTCTACTCTTGTTTCCATGATCAGCACCTATTGCCCCTGTCCAAGAGAGACACAGCTGGAACCCTCGGGGTGAATTTATGGTTAACCATCCAATTGTCCAGATTGTGCTTGAATTGGGAATCTATTCCACAGATGTGGTAACCTCTGGGAGACAAACCTGACTCTCCAGCAGGTTTTATTAATGTCACATACCAGGATAGAGGTCTTTAGAGTGAGTAGCCCGTGAGCCATTAGACTTATGGATATGCAGCATTTCCAATACAGCAGAGTCAGAGATTGCCTTATACACAAGGCAGAGACCACCTCTGAGTAGTCTGTATGAAATGGAATAAAGTGACAGTGATTTCACCCGATGCACATAGAACAGATGCTGTAGACTTGAATTCTCCTTGTGATGAATCTTTGTGGTATTTACAACTGCTGCAGGTGCCTGGAAAGGTAAATACCGAAAGGGGCATTGTACTCAGGTATTGGCCTGAAGAGGGAAGAGTACAGGGTGGTTACAACTTCTTTTTTTCTGGAGGCAATGCACTTATTTATCAGATGAGCAGTATAGAATGCCCTTTTTAGCAATATGGAGACATAGTGATCAAACTTAAGGTTGAGCTCAACCTATGTCCAGGTGTCTCACCATTGAGTGCATGATTAGGGTGTTTCTATTGACGTTGTAGTTAGCTGGAACATTGCTCCTACCGAAAGGGATGATAATACTATTTTTTTGCCTTGAGTTATAGGCCATGACTTTGGCAGCAAACAATTGTTTCTGTAAGATCCTCTTGTAGGATGTTTACATCATTTGGGGATTCTATAACCGCTCCCAGTTTGCAGTCCCAGTTGCCAGCTACAGACCTCCAGTTTTTTCCTGTACTTTGGAGATATAGATAATGGACAGTAGAGGTCCCAGGACTGATCCCTGTGGAACACCACTAGTTACGAGTTTGCTGTTGGAGGTGGATTCCTCTACTTTGACTGTATGGGTTCTATATGTGAGCCAGTTAGCAAATCATCTAACGATATAAGGGTTGATGCCTAGCTGGCTGAGTTTGCCAATAATGCCTGAGTGGGGAATAGTGTCAAAAGCCTTGGCTATATCTAGGTAGGCTGTATGTACAGTTTTCCCCTCATCAAGGGCTCTGGTGACTGTCGCAAAGAAGTCCTCCAGGTTTAACAGGCATGATCTCTCTTTGACAAATCCAAACTGAGTAGGGTCAAATGTTTGGAGATTACCTATATCTTTGTTGATAAGGTCCACAATGATTTGTTCCATAACCTCACAGATAAGGTTAGTCAGGCTAATAGGTCTATAGTTCCCAGGGTCAGTGGGAGCACCACTTTTGTGCAAGGGAATAACAGTGACCATTTTCCATTCAGCTGGAATGAAGCCGATGTTTAGACTATTATTGAAAAGACTATCCAATGGTGTCACTGGTTCTTGTTGGAGCCTATGTAGGATGCAAAATGGGATGTTAATAGGTCCCATAGATGTTGTGTTTTTTGGCCTTAGAGAGGGCATATATGACCTGCTCTCTAGAGATACAAAGTGGGAGACAGGTGGAAGAAATGTCATGGGGTATGTGTAGTGAGGACAGGGGAGTGAAGTTTTCACAGAACCTGTTGTCTAACAGGTTTTCTATGTCCACACAGGCTCATTGTATGTGGTATCATTAACTACCAGTTTGGCACAAATCTTTATCTTACATTTTAGGCTACAGATGTAACTGAAGAATGTCTTATGTTTGTCCTTAGTTGAGGACGCTAATTTAGATTCATAGTTTGCTTTGGTGGACATCACAAGAAGTCTTATTTGCCTGTTTAAGGTGAGAAGGGATTATTTCCAGTTTAGGGCATGCTCCCTCTTATGTTTGGACAACAATTTCTTATTATTATTGTAAAGCTTTTTAAAGGCAGTTGTCCACCAGACAAGTTTTCTCTTCTTTGAAGAGCTTGTTTTGGTCCTATCAGCTACGGTTGCATCAATGCAGTTATACAGGTGTTTGTAAAATGCATTGGTGTAGGACTTGGCATAGTTGCCATCCAAGGGGGTGGTGCAGTGAAGCTATTTATATCATCCCTTAGAAGGATATAATCTGCTTTGGAGAAGTTTTTAAATTTAGTTGCTGCTGGGGGGGGGGGGCAAGTTTGACAGTTACTTCGAATTAAACTGATTTGTGATCAAATCTGACAATGGAAGACCTCACAGTACAGCAGTCTCCCATATTGGTACGCACCAGATCCAGGATGTTGGTGCCCCTAGTTGGGGTGTCCATCATATGTTCCAGGGCATTGGAGTTAATGAACTCAAGGAACCTTTGGGCAAGTGAGTTTGGGCATGAGTAATTTAACCAATCATTGAATGGATAATTAAAATCACCCCAAACCATTGTGTTTGAATGTATGTTGATGGATTCCAGTAGATCCAAGTAGACAGAGTGGGTGTCCTGATTGTTGGAGGGGATTGAATAGGTGTCCTACCATCAGTTAGTAGCACCTGAAGTGTTTCCAAGGAATCATACTGTTTAACCAACCTGGAGGTATATTTATCTTTAATGAATATTGATACACCACCTCCTGTAGTTTTCACACCTTTCATTCATGGTCTGAACATGTGGTAGGAGGTGTAACCTGATATGGTTGGGGTACTCTCTGCAACCTTTAACCAGTCTCTGTGACTGTACAAATGTCAGCATCTTCCAAGGTGAGGACTGCTTCCGGTGAGTGCAGTTGCAGTTTCATGCTAAAACTCCTAGCATTTAGCAGCATAACCTTGAGGTTGTTTTTATATGACATTTATAGTTAAGGAATTTTATCCTTGTGACATTGCCTAAAAAGGTACCATGGTGGTGGCAAGAGCCTTTTCCATTAGCCGAAATCCCAGGGCTGACAGTTAAATACCATCTCTGGCAAAGCATCAAGGTCTATTGATCATGTCATCCCAGGCTGACAGAAACTGGAAACAGGAAAGTAAGCCAATTATTGAAGTCAACAATTTTATGTTTATATTATGGTATCATCCTAGGTGAGGGTAGTACGCTGCTCAAGGCTAGAGACATTGCCTGTGACACATAAGCAGAGAGCGCAGTCATGCCTGTCTTCATATAGTCCAGGTTGGTACATCTTAAGTCATTCAAACCAGCATGTACTAAAATCGAATCCTAGCAGTACTTGTTGCTGAGAGACTTCAGTGCCTGTGTGATCTGATGAATCCTGGCACCAGAAAGACAGCTGACCATGACTTTGTCCTTGTTCAGCCTGTTGAAGGGGATGTTTGTGTGTCTCACTACAGAGTTTCCTGTGACTAAGATATTTGGAGTGGAAGTGCATTGCCTTATGGGCTTTGGTGGTGAGACACTTGTGCCTGTGTTATTATGTGTATTGTGTGTTTTGAGTGTTATGGTTGGTTTAGTATGTATGTATGTATGTATGTATGTATGTATGTATGTATGTGTTTTGGAGGTCTCTGGTCGTTAGGTAGATTTATATTTGAGTACCTCTGCATATGTTGGTCTGTGTGTATGCTGTGTGTTATGAGTGGGAGTTGTGCTAATTGGGCTGACAACCCGCTCTGTAGTACTTTTCTTTTGCGTGACAGAGCTGTGATTGTAGATTCATAATGTAGGTGCATCTCTCACAAATAGTACAGGAATGATTTAGAAGCAGGGGGTTGTCAGTGTACATGAGGCATTTGCTATACTACCTCAGTAGACCCATGTCAACCAGGTTGGTAGGAGAAAAGGAGGGAACTGAATGTTCATGGTCCTAGGGATAATCTTGGTCTGGTTATAACAGATGAAGATGGAATACAGCAGGGGAAAGTATTAGTAGATTTAGGTGCAAAGAGCTCTGGTTTAGGTAATATTTGTGAGGCTAGAGAGCAGGTGTCTATAACCGTCAATCACTCTGCACAGTAGTGCGTGAAGCTATGTGGTGTGCAAACAGGTGCAAATAAGTTCAAACTGGTTCCAATGCAGGCTTTTTAAAGCAGAAAAACAGGAAACAGACAAAAGTTCAAATTATCCAGTCAAAATGCTCTAAACAGACTCCTGTAACAGTAACTCTAGCTAGATCAGTCCAAACTGTACTTTTCTGTCATGAGGGTACAGGGGTACCTGTCCAGACAAAAGATTAACTGTTTTACTAGTTCCAAAGGTCAGAAACATACTAAATTCAGCAAAAAACATGAACTTAGTCTATGCTAGTGTTTTTCAAGTGCAGCAATGAAGTAAAATGAATAAAACAAATAGATGAACAGCAATTACAGTTGTAAGGGAATTTCAATTAGCAGACAATCTAAAAAATGCAGTAAAATTGAGTTGCATAGTTTAAACAAACAGTTATGCAGCAAATATTGTTTTAGTTAATCGGAAAGTACAGAAAACACTTGAAAATAAGCTATTATTATTTGTAGTCTCTCAGCAGGTATTTAGAAAACAGTAGAGCAAGGGCAGAAGGTCTAACTCACTGCAGCTTTGAGCAAACAAGCATAACTGGTTTGAACACAGGCTTTTTAAAGCAGAAAAACATGAAACAGCCAAAGATCAAATTATCCAATTAAAACACCTTAAACAGAGCCCTTCAACAGTAATTCGAGCTAGATCAGTCCTAACTGTACCTTCCTGCCACAAGGGTACTGGGGGGGGCTCTCCAGACAAAATATTAACTGTTTTACAATCTTCAAAGGTCATAAACAGTACTAGATTCATCAAAAACCTGAACCTAGGGCCAGATTCAGGAAGCCTCCGTGTAAGAGTTATAACTCTTACACGGAGGCTGCAGTTAAACTGTGTGATGTCAGCATGTCATGCATATGCATGAGGTGCATGAGGCATGCTGAATCACACTAGTAACTCTTACACGGTCCGTGTAAGAGAGTAGGGGGCGCGTCTGTAGGCTAAGCCCTGCAAGCGGACACGCCCCCGGAAGACTAGAATGGCTGAAAGTAAACAGCCACGAGAGAGGCCATGGAAATGTGAATAAACACACTACACAACACATGCCCCAATAGACCATCAGTGTATAAAGTGAAGAGATGTTATAAAATTAAATTAAAACCTTTTTTTTTTTTAAACCCCGTAAATGTTTGCTACTGTGTGCGCGGGTGTGCTACTAGCGCAATCACAGTTAGCAGTCAGTGGAAAAGGATATAAGAACTAAATATGCAAAGTAAGCCAAGAAGTAATAGCTTAGCGGTAGAGTTGCCGCCTAAGAGTAGGCAGGCAGGTTACTAGCCCTCACAACAACCTTTTTTTTTTTTGTAAATAAGCACTAAAAAGCCCCCTGACAGTATTGTACAAATGTAAATGTATTCCCTTTTGTAAAATGGAATGAAATGGAGCATATATTCTGAAGTAACACAATAATAAAAATAGTCAGAAATGTACTGATAGCTAAGCTGCTGTGAGACGGAGTGCCCATAGCTGAGTAGTGTTTAAAAAGCTGCAAACTGCGTGCCCGTTGCTAGGCATCTGTTTAACAGGCTGAAACTGTTTGCAACTAGCTGTGCTCAGCTGATCATGTGTGTCACTAGCCTATTAAGGTTTATCCCAGCGCACACCGTTTGCGTGCCGCTCCCACAAGCTAACTGCCAGTGCGCATGCGTTACCTCCGCGCAAACGAGCGCAGACCTGGTTTTAAGTGCTTAAAAGTGCTTTTGGCATGTTTGATTGACAGGTCCTCAACTCATTTCTGTCAGGAAAATCAAAAGTCAGTTGCCAGAGTCGAACCCAGGATACCATGCACTAGAGTCAAGGTACTACACCACTAAGCCATGACAGCAATACCATGAAATGCAGAAATAGCATATATATGGGATAAAATCCAGAATGGAGCATGAGAAAGCATTTTCAGTGAAGTAGATACAATTCCAAAACGGCCAATCAGAGAAATGTGCGGAAAAGCGGCATATATAAGCCCCATAGGCGGGAATACACAGCAGAAACGATTGTAGAACAGAGCTGCAGTCAGAATGAGTGGAGTAGGTGAGGGACGTTGCTTTCGAGCACAGCGTTGGGGCGTTGAGGAGTCCAGATACATGGTCTGGCTCCTTGTCCATCATCACGAGGCCCAACTCATGCAGGGCCAGGTCTCATGGGGAGCATATAGGGCAGAGGCATGGGACCAGTTGGCTCGTGATCTGACCAGTGCTACTGGCATTCCACGCACTGGTGAGCAGGTCCGCCACCACCATGCGGACCTGAAGCGACGCAAGCAAGACCAGTTGACCGAATGGATCCAGCAGGCCCGGATATGCCCAACGCCCCACTACTGAGTAAGTTACATTTTACTTATGTATGTAAGGATTTCAACTAGCTGATACCATGGAGATGTGTAGTCCAATATTACTTCTTTCGGATTACAGCTGCAGGTGTCCGCCTATGAACCGCGAGATGCATGCCCGTAGGCTGGTGCGGATGCGCCACCATGCAGGTTAGTAACCCCACCCAGTACTTGTAAATAAATATTATACTGTAGCATGTATCAGAACACTGCAGTGTATTGATTAAAAGTAATATAATGTGCAAGCAAGATTTGAAAGTCTGCAGGTATGGCTGCAACAAGTTCATCAGTATGCAAGTGTAACTGGAAATATAATTGATAGAATTAAACAGTGCTGTAATACAGATGTCCCACCATTAATTAAATATAGTGTAACCTGCAGTAGTCTCAAGAGTACAGCTTCAGAATCTGAGGTAGTCACATGTGAGATATATCCCCTGTTGAAATGCTGAATCATGACAGAAGTGAGGCTGTTGGAAAGTGTTTGAATCACCACTAGTCTAACATGTGAACAAAGCCTAGAAGTAGCAACCTGAACTGTGAAGTTGCAGGATGTGTGAGAGTGACAGAAAGGGTCATGTATGAATAAATAAAGTAGTAATAACCCCTGAATATATTAGCCCCAGTGTGTTTCTACAGAACTAAATGCATGTGGGAAGTACAACTTAATATCCCAAACTGATTTCAGTGTGTCAGAATCTGGAATGTCTAGGCCAAATGCTGTATATGGTGATCACAGTAAACAATTTGCAGATAGAATGAATGATTATCTGACAGACTAAACAGCCATAGTTGTCCCCTGTCCTGTCATCAAAGTGTAGCAGGATGATGTATCTGATCAAATTCAAAATAAGTAGGATAGTGATGTATTTGTAACAGGTGTAGCTTGACAGTCAAATAAAATTTATTTTGAAACATCAGCCTCAACTTAATTGTGTACCTATTACAAATGTAAATCAATGTGTAACATATGAATGTGTCATCACTTTCTATCTCCGCCCAACCCTATAATTCCATATAACAACACCCACTAAATAATGGTATGTGAACATTTCATTAATCATGGACATTTGTCCGTTTCAAAAATATATGCATGTCTGTTCGTGCATGTGCCCTGTTCATACCTGCAAATCTGATGGCCTGTTGCCATTAATCAACCCTGCATGTTGTTTGACTGTGTATTTCTGTTCAAATAATGCATGTGATATTGATATGCCCCTTGTTCAATGGTGTTAATATCTGGGTGTTTGTTTGATGGGAATACCAATGCATGCTGTTACAACTAATCTGAATGGAATACAATGCCACTAACCCAAACTAACATAACTACTCACAAACCTAGAACGCTTGGGAAGGCAGGTCCCAGCGGACCCACCTCTCCCACCTCAGCTGGTGACTGCACCTGGCACTAGTGCCCAGGCCGGACCCTCCGTGGCCCTGTGCCACCTTCGGGTGGAAGCGCTGCAGGATGGGGCCCGCCCCCTCTGCAAGTGTGGCCGGAGGGGTTCGTCCACTCACCCTCCGTGGTGTCCGGTCTGTGGTGCGAAGGGAGATCCAAGACACTGTTCTTGGGCCCCTACGCCAGCTTGAGGCTCGTGTGGCACAGCTAACGGCCCCGGCCGCTGCCCCGCCTACACAGCCCCCAGCACAGCCCCGCCCTGGGCTGTGAAGGAACAGTGGCAACTGCCTATGGGTGGGGATATCAGTTCCACTGTTGCCATCTGTGGGCTCATGCATCTTGGAAATCCCAACCTCCGTCCCCGCCAATTGTGTAACCCCCCCACGTGTGTCATACACCGCCCCTGTATGCGCCTTGTCTGTCTTGTCTGTTAACCTACCCAACCTACCTCCCCAGCTATACCGACTTCCTTCACCTGACATACCACTCTCACCTGAAAAAAAAAAAGGGCACTCTGTACCCACAAAAAAGTTACGCCCCATACATAGCTGTCCATGTCGCACACATGTCTGCTTGACATTGAAACAGTTAATTACAATTGGCTCTACAACAAATATTAATGTTGTCCTGACACCTCTCTCAGGGGTGAAAGGTTTCCAATGTCTCACCAAAATACATGGAAATGCACAGCTGTTGCTGCCAAAGACATGGGCATCTATGGGCCTTACCTACATCCCTCCTGCAAATCCCACGCTTGTTTCCCTACTGTCTTACCCTCTTTGTGACCCCTTTTTCACCACTTTCCTGTCACCCCTTTTTCTTTTCTTTCAAAGAAATTAGCGCGGGTGTGAGCTTGTGTTAGCGGAGCTCACCGCCAGTGCGCATGCTTGAGCTCAGCAAAGCGCAGACCTGGTTTTAAGTGCTTAAAAGTGCCTTTATGGCACTTTGATTGACAGGTCCTGTACTCATTTTGAAAGTCTGGAAAGAAAAATAAATACCCACTGTCAGTCTCGAACCCAGGACCTTGGTAACATTAGTCTGTATGACCTACCACTAAGCCATGCCTGCTTTACAAGAACACAGTGCTAAAATAAATATAACATGTAATAGTAGGAATCAGTATAAAGGCAATATAGGAGATGTACTATCCAAAGCATGTCAGGTAGAGTTTTAATGGCCAAATTACTGGATTCCCATACTAGTTCAGTGTTAACAGAAACAGCCCTGCTACCTGTTAGCTTGTACATAGTAACGTAAGGTAATGTACATATGTGAAGGTATGTATATCTACACATACATATATATAAATATATATTAATACATATGAAATATAGTTGTAGGTCTCAGTAGCCATACACACTCACTACAGGAAACAGTGAAGATATATGCAGCAACCAGAATCTGCAACACAGCCTGGCTCCTGTGAGACCTACTAACCCCTTTAACTGCTTAAAGGTGCCTCCAGCACTTTGATTGATAGGCCCTATACTCAACTCAAAAGCAGAATATGAGCATACTAGTAGGCCCTACCACAAGACCATTGTAACACTAGTCTGTATGACCTACCACTAAGCCATGACTCTCATACAGGAATATAGTGCTAAATAAGTGGAACATGTAATAGTAGGACTGAAGATAAAGGCAATATAGTATGTCTACTACCCAAAGCATGTCATGCAGACTTTTATAGTCCCAATTACTGGATTCCCATACTAGTGTAGTGTTAACAGAAACAGCCCTGCTAATTGTTAGCTTGTACCCAATAATGTCAGCTAATGTACATATATGAAAGTATGTATATGTACACAGATATATATATATTTATATAGCAATACATATGACATATAGTTGTAGGTGTCAGTATGCATACACACTCACTACAGGGAACAGGCAAGATAAATGCAGCAACCTGAATCTACAACACAGCATGAAGCATGGGAGATGTACTAACCTTCACACTCACAAAACACTGTCAACAGCATACCAGCATGGTCCACGCCCTACAATCTGAAAGGGCAACGCCTATCTCACATACCCTTTTATAGCAGTGTCCTGAAATCACAGTGAGACATGCAATCAGTACACACCCAGCTGCATGCAATTAGCAAATGCTGCCTTACAATTGGTGCAGAGGCCATCACATGGACCTATGCAGATACCTACAAAAGCATTGAGTACCCACACTACACTCACGCAATACATTCATTGCACAAACACTACGGAGAAAGAGAGAGAGAGAGAGACAGAGAAAACAACCAAACAAATATTAGGACTGCCAGCAGCAAAAGCAGCAGCAAGCAGCAAGGAGCAAGCAGCAAGCAGCACCACTGGCACAGCAACAGCTGCCACAAACACAGGTAATGCAAAGTAGCAGGTTAATCCTGTGTATACTGTGACACCTCCAAATGTATCATAGTTCACTATCTATAGGTATGTCCATGAGATAGGTTGTGTGTACATAGTCATGAAATATAAACATATGTAATATTGTTGTACATGTGGGCCATAACTAACACTTCCATAGCTTAGAACACAAGGCCAGTTGTGCATATGATGCAGTAGTTCCCAGGGTCAGTAGAGGTTCCTCCTCATTGGTGTGGGACCACTGTGTATGTATGGCACTGTTCAGGTACATATCCTGTAGTATGGCCAGGGATTAATATCAGTCTGTCATGTGGTGCTATGTCCTCCAGGGGTGAATGTAGCACACATCCAGGGATACCATTTCGTAACAGTGATGATATGTGTTCTGCAATGATGAGGGTGGCTCTCACCTGGACATGTGAGAGGATAGGGAGGTTACAGTCATCTGGGATAACTAATAACACATGTGTAGGACAATGGGGGGGGGTACCTGCACCTAAACTGTCTGCAACAATGTTGCCAATATCTGTGCATTTGGTGAATGTGAAGCATCTTAACACTGCAGACAACAGATGCCTTCCGCCATGTGAATCTGCCCTGTGCTGCAGTAGCCTCCTACTATTGTTATACAATATGCCTGTATCTGTAGTCCACTGGACAGGATTAATAAGTGGTGTGCAGTTGTTCTGGGTTAGATATCTGTGTGCACAGTACATGCAGTATGTGGGATGTCTGTGGTAAGCATATGCAAAGGTGCTGGCGGTGTGTGTTGTGGCTTCCACTGGCCCAGTGGGCTGCATGGATAGCATCACTGTCATAACTACTGAATAACTGTGTAATTACATGCATACATAGCAAGGTAGTGTACTGTGCTTGTGGTGTTGTTCGGATATGTATATCCAGGCTGAGTAATGTGTGTCCACATCACAGGGTTGGATGGCAGCACACATCCAGTATGTATGGATGAACACCCAGAATGTGTCAGACGTGTCACCTGTGCAGAAGTATCTGGCCATTACCTGTGCATCCCCCACAACACACACACATGCAACATATGGCAGAAGTACTATAGCAGTACACACATGTTCATAGGTTCATAGGTTCATACTAGGCTATCTGCCCGAGGGCATTTACAAGCCTAGCCCATCGTTTTG
Organism: Protopterus annectens; assembly: GCF_019279795.1. Lineage (NCBI taxonomy): Eukaryota > Metazoa > Chordata > Ceratodontiformes > Protopteridae > Protopterus > Protopterus annectens. The sequence goes on along the minus strand of NC_056729.1, from coordinate 1,738,619,939 downwards.
TGGCTTACGCCACCCCTTTAGTATGGGGAACTATACCCATTATTTTGCTGTGCCTCTGTCGAACAGTGACACTGAGGTAATCCCTGGGGTATATCTGCGATCTCCCATCCATTGGTCAAGATTTCTCTTGAACAAGGCCAGCGAGGTGCTCTGCCTCACATATACCGGGATTTTGTTCCACAGCATAGGGAGTCTTTGGGTGATGAATCTATCCCTCCAGCACGCCCTATTAATAGCCGTGTCGAGGTTTAAGTCTCCGCCCTTGTGGCTCTGATGGATCTAGATTTTTGAGGTGAAGCATATTCATCAAATCTGGGTTTGACATGGCCTTGTATGTTAGGCAAAGGTCAACTCTGAGCAAGCGGTAAGCGACTGAATAGAACATACATGGACATGCTGGAGGGCATATTCCTAACCGAGAGGCTCCCTTCACTCTGTAATGAGCTCGAACAGTTGAGAATGAACAGTTCATAGGTTCATACTAGGCTATTTGCCCTAGGGCATTGGTAAGCCTAGTAGAATGTGTTTGTCTTTGCCACCCAATTACAAGTTATGCTGCTATGCCCTTGTCCGACGTTAGTATACTGTGCCTCTGTCTAACAGTGACATAGAAGTGATACCTGGGGTACAACTATGATCTCCATCCACTCATCCAGATTCCTATGGAAGAGAGTCAATGAGGGACTCTGCCTAACCAGTAGTGTGAGCTCATTACAGAGTGAAGGGAGCCTCTCGGTTAGAATATGCCCTCCAGCATGTCCATGTATGACAGTGCTGAGGTCCAGCCCTCCTGAGCATGTGGCTGTATGGGACTCTGATTGCCCGAGGTGCAGCACGCTCATTACTGCTAGGTAGGACATGGCTGTATATGGCACGACAGATTGCCTCTGAACAGGCAGTATGCCACTGAGTCCAGCTGGATTCACTTTACCTGGGCAGCATATGACATCTGTGTGAGCCATTGCATCCCCTTGATGATGTACTGTTGTCCTGTACCAGTTGCTGTAGGTGTCTGGTTAGGTACATCCCAAAAGGTGCATTGTACGCAATTATAGGCCTGATGATGGATGAGTAAAGAGGCACAATGACCTCCCCTGCCATACATGTGAATCCCTCATGATTAGCTGGGCTATATAACATGTCTGTCAATCCACGCTGGCCATGTGGTAGACAAATGACAGACCGCTACCATGTTTCTTCCCAGGTCCCCAACTACTAGTTCTGTACTCAATGGCCTAACACCTATGTTGTACTGTGCCACCAATGTGGAGGCGTGGGAATCTGCATTGAATACTGATACTCCCTCCCTTGTTCAAGTGTTGGGGCCGACAAGAATGGTAACAGCTATAACGTGGTAGTACTGGTGTGCTCCTGTGAAACCTGAAACAGGTTCATGTTACTGCACAGATATCGATGTCCAGAATGCTAGGTAGGGTTTTGAGTGCGTGCATCCTTGGGTCTAGACGCCCAGTGTTGAGTAGCATCACTCTTACTTCCTCATCCTTTGTGATACAAATGGATGTGGGTTTGCCTTATGAGCCTTGCCTAATACAGGCACTATGGGTGTAGCAGGAGGCTCCGCCAAATGTCAATAGGACTGTGGTGACAGGTGCAAGCTGTCCCTAGCAAAGCATACCACCCCAAGATGGCAGGCATTGGCACACCTGTGAATGACACCAGTATGTCAGTCAATTGTTGGAAGGGATCATCGTGCCTTGATATTGTGGCATCGCTCTAGGTGAGGGTAGGATGCTACTCAAGGTCAGGGTCAAACTGTCTCGGCTACGTGCTCAGAGAGCTCTGTAATGTCTCATGTCATGTAGTCCAGGGAGGAATGTGTCAGGCCATTCACAGCAGCATGGACATTGACTGAGTCATACCTGTACCTGCCTTGGGGTTACCTGAGTGTTTGTGTTATGTGGCAGGTCATAGTGCCTGACAGGCTGCACACCGTGACCCTCACCTCGTTAAGCCTGGTGAACGTGATGTGAGTGTGCCTGATGATAGAGGCACCTAGTACAGGTGTATGAGGTGTGTTGTTAACTGTTAATGGCTGTGAGTGTTCAGCACATTGGCTTTGTGTGATATGTGTTGCACATGTTCGTTTATGTGGTAGTGGTTGCCTGGATGTCTGCTTAGGAGGTCTCTGCTGCATAGGCAGAGCTGTGGTCTGAGCCTACAAGTATGATCATGTGTGATCATGTGTTAGGTCCGCTGTTGTGGTAGGTCTACGTGAGACTGGAAGTGTAGTGAGTGATCCCTTGCCACCTGACTGGTTATGGCGGTATTGAGTAGACAGAGCCTAGCCTCCAGTCTGGTATATGGTTGCATCATCACATGAGTTTGAATTTGTTGTTAGGAGGAGGGGGTTGTCTGTGTACATGCATCTGTTCTAACATTGTCTCTGGAGTACCACACTCACCAGCTGGACTGGGGAGGGAACTGACAACTGACCTCTGGACATGCTAGAATACTATTGTGAATTCTGTAATCATTAATGATTGAAAACAAGGTCCAGTGGGGAGTGAGGGTGTACTGACATTACCTACAACTGCTGACTGATATAAAAGTGTCAGTGAGCAAGTGCCAGGTAACCTAAGTGCAATGTGTCACAATTAAGTAAATGCAACAATGACAAGCAGTCACTTGCTGTCATGTGTAACATGGAAGTACGTACAGTAAGCAATGCAGATATCAGTAGTGAGTCACAGATGTGTTGAGAAGATGTGTACTATGTGGAAGTAGCATACCAGTGAAATAACAAGCTAACAGATAACAAGCATATAAACAAAGGTAGATCCAGGAGGCCTGATGTAGTGTTTGCTACAACAAACAAGGTGTAGCAATGTCAGTAAGATACAGCTCAGATATGCAGGCACTATAAACCTGAAACCAGATGTCCCCAGCTATGAATGGCAGAGTACAGCCTATTGTCACACACGAGTGCAGACCACAAACCTCGTTAATGTTAAATAACTGGCCTGAAGGCCAACTGCCCATACCAGAAGTAATACACTTGTACACTGGGCCCACAATCAGCAGTTCCCAACTTCAATGGATGAAAGATATGTGTCCTGCCACCACAGTGCTTGCCACCAACCTCCCTAATGTAAAACAACCGGTCTGAAGGCCAAGTACTTAGTACAAATGACATAGAATGATAGCTACACTGTAATCAAGTTTTAACCAAGCAGTAATAAGTAGAAGTTAACACTCCCTGTATAGAATGTGTACCATGTATTGTTGAGATACTATGCTGATAACCTGTTTGTGTACCTTTCCAGATAGACATGGCACCAAAAAGGAACCCTGCCTACTCTGCTGCAGAGGATGACGTGATTCACCAGAGCCTGGTGCGTGACTATGCCATCCTGTTCTCACGCACCACCCAGAATCAGCAGGAGAGGTCTGCACTGTGGCAAAACCTCGTTAGCAGGATAAATGATGTTGGCATGCATGATAGGACATATGAGCAGGTGAGACATCACTGCAGTGATTTGATAAGAAATGTCCGCCAGTCTGCTGCAGATATCCGCAGGCAACAGGTTGCCACAGGTGGGATGGCCACACATCCCCCCCTCACCAGACAGGAGGGGCTACTGCTAAGTGTTGTGGATCCAGCCCCAGAACAACAGCAACAATCATGCATCCTGATGGAGGTTGGATCCACACAGCAGCAAGACAACGAGCGTGCAGGTAAGATGCCATATTCATTTATTGTTATTACTTTTACATTTGTTGACCCAGATAGTCTAGCTGGATATAAGTCCATTTTCAGTAGAGGCCTGTGGAGAAAAGCTCCACACATAACGTAATAAAGGCAGACAGACAAGTTGTTAATACAGACAGCCAACATAATAGAATTGTACACCAGCCTGTTAATTAAATCAACATACATGTAAGGAAGTCAAACAGTTTAGAGTCATACACAATGTACCGCTGGTTTCAAAGCAATCCTACCTAAAGCATAATGGTTATGCAATAAGGCAAAAGCCATATACATAATAGTTAGGGCTCAGAAGGGTAGAGAAGTAGAAGGAGTATGACAGATACAATGATATGGAAGAGGCAGGAGTCAAGAAGGGAAGTGAGGAAAAGAAGGAAGACAGTCAAGAGGAGGTGGGAGGGATGGGAGAAGTAGGTCAGAGCATAGAAGGACATCAAGGTGAAAGAAACAGGGTAGAAGCTAGTTTCTATGCACAATGAGGGGTTAAAGGTGAAGAGAGGGTAGGGAGAGGGACGTTAGCCTCGACTCCAACAAGAACAAAGCCAGTGCTTTTGGAAGTACAGTTTGAGTTGACGCTTGAAGAGAGGTAAGGGTGAGATTAGAGTTAACTCCTGGTATGTACATATGACTGTTCTGTACGCTGTTACTTCATGCACGCATAAGGTGTGCATGTGGTATGTATCTGTCATCATGATATATATACAGACATGATGTGCAGCTGATGTGTATAAGGGAACTAGTGTACTACTGTACTGTATCATGTGCAAAACGAATGGCACACATGTGCCCACTGACATTACTCTCTTCACACTTCCAGGTCCCTCCCATCTAGCAATGAGGCAGGCCATACATGCTGGTGAGTCTTTTAACATTATCTGTAAAACAATTTATAAAACTAGGAAGAGTAGTGTAACTCTGTAGTAGACATGCTGGTGACTGTGTTCACAATAACTGTAATTGACAGGTAGTAAATTGAGTAGTGTAACACGGTACTGATGTGTGTGTTTACTGTGGGGTGTGCATGTGTGCAAGTGTGCCTGTGCCCAAGTGTGCATGTGTGTTAGTGTCCATGAGTGCATGTGTCCATTTCTGAATGTGTGCATTAGTATTGAAGTGCATCTCTGTCAAATATGTATTGAGACTGTAATCTGTGTTCCATGTTTTCCTCCCGTAGGTTCTGGTGCTGCTCTGGTGACCTGCAGCAGGGAACCTGAATCTTGTGCCCCAGGTACTGATGATGATGAAATGTCTGTAATGGTGCAGGAAGGTGTGTCTGGGTCCGCCATTGGTCAGCCAATTGACAGTACACAGCTTTCAACCCCGCCAATGCGCACAGTCATCCTGCCGCTACATCCTTTGTCACCATTGTCCCTAGGTGATGGACAGTCAGCAGTGGGCATAGATCAGGGTAATGTGGTACCTGTGGTACATGCATCCCCACAAGGCAGCCATGAGCAGGGGCCTCCAATGGTACCACGCAGACAGTCGCCCATGGGTTCTCGTGGGGCATCCGTGGCCCCACTGCCTCTGGCCGACGTGCCCAAGGAGGTATGTCAACCTCCACTATGTTTAGAACTGTCATGCAGGCACAGGCACGTATGGAAAGGTACACCAGACAGGGTCTGAGGGAGCTGAGAGCATGTCGCACAGCCATGACAGACGGCATGCGTGATGTTGCGAATGCTATCCGTAACTTCACAGATGTCGCTGACAGACGCTGTGGGGCATAGAACAGCTGCTCCACAACCAGATGTCCATGGGCCAGGGCGATGGTGTGCGCTTGCGACGTCGACGTGGCCGTATGCCAGCAAGAGCACCAGCTGGCAGTGGCCGCGGACGACAACAGGCCCACTCACGCCTCAAGTGCCAGCACCAGCCCCAGCAATGCTGGGTCTGTGCTGTCATCCAGACGCCCCAGGAGACCACGTGCACGTGGCTCTGGACAGTCCCAACAGGGAACTGTGTCCAGTCAACACACCCCTGCTTCCGGTGACAGTACCCAGTCTGGGTTAGTACCGATACGGCCCGTAGCACCCCTGCCAGGCACAGGTACCGTGTCCGTGCCCACAGACACTGATCTGGATGACCTGACAGGTGCAGTCTGTGGCTGTCCACAAAACCCTGTACATGGCAGCCATTATGTGGGACTGTGTGCGTGCTTACACACATGCAGAAACCTAACACCTAGGGCAAACACATACACACACACACTGCACCAACAACGGTCCACCCTGTACTGCTGCCCCTCACAAACACACATACACACACATGTCAATTGGTGTTACCAGTGGCCGGCTTGGGCATACCTAACCCACACCCTGTGCATATGATGACACTGTGCCACCTCCTGCATACTACAACATCGGTGCAGGTAAAGGTAAACACGTTGCTGATGCACAGGGTGACTACATAGATGTGTATAAGTAGTAACATGTTGGTAACTGTTGACTGTTGCAGTATAATTGTGTGTATATCCCAGCAGTCCTGCTGCAGTAACTGTATGAATGTCCTCAATTGTTATCTGCACCCATACTACTTAACAAAGTGTACCAGCTGCACACCATCACATGCTAACATTGACTATGGCAATGCGCATCTTGTGCTGTTATGTAGATTCAGCTACATGTATCTGTTCTGTCACACATGCATTTATACACACCCTGCTACCCACACACATGCACACGCCACCTGCCATTCCCATTATTTATCACCCTACATGAGTAGCTGTTGATACATGACAGGTACACATTTGAGAAGTGCACTATGTTGTTTACTACTGGCATCCCCTTCTCTACCTGTACTCACAGGGTGCAGGCAACCTCATCAGTTGAAAGATGTAATGTGCATCAGGTACTGTAGTACCCTGATTGCCACATCAAACATGTTTCCCATACGGAAATGCACACACAGACACATCCCACATCCACACACTTGCCACATTCAGGCTTCAGAACACTATCTAGGTATATTCGGTACATGTGCGTGTTACAGTAGCATGTAACACTATACTGAGTACTGGCAGTTAGTTGTCTGTTGTCATGTTGTCTGTATAGAATAAAAGAATTGTTTGATTATCCTACTCTGCTTTGTGGACATTACTTGAAGAAGTGTTACCTTACATGTGTTATCAGTACCACCACCTTCTGTTTTGTAGTTTTGTTTGTATAGGGTGCTATCAACATCACTGCTTGTTAAGGGTAATGACCACCCTGCAGTGCATAGCCCCATGTGGCAAAAAGCCACATCCCACCCCATCATTGTGCACACACACTAACCCCACCAACAGTAAAACACATACTTTCCATTTGCAAGATTCAAACCCATACCTAACTGTGCAATGACAGTAGAAACAGACACATTAGCAGAGTGTGCTATTTGCAGTAGTTGGAGAAATCTTTACTAATGCTGTACTTAGAGGGTGCTGACATCATCTGTGTGTAGGAGGAGGGATGTGCACCCTGTAGTGTGTTCTCCCAGTTGGCAAAAGGCAGTTAACCCTCCCAGCATAGTGCACACACATAAACCACACTCATACTAACACACATACATTCCCTTTGCAGGATTCAAACCCCTACCTAACTACACTATGACACTGAAGAAAGACGATTAGCAGAGCGCTATGCAAATTACTGGAGGACTTTACTACAGGTGATATAGTTATACAGTCCTGACATCATCAGTGGTTCAAAAGGGGATCTGCATCCTGTACGATACTGTCACAGTTGCTAATAGGGACATTTCCACACACACACATCGATGTGTTGGAGGTTTGCATATGTGGGGATCCAGAACTCCAGTGTGATTAGTATATGGTTTGATTGCAACAATGAGGGATATACTCCCAGTGGTGAGCAGTTTGTACTCATGTTTGTAAAGATCAGCTCTAGTATATCTGCCCCTCTTGTGGGAAGGTTGGTTACCTGTTCCATAGCCAAAGAATGTCTGATCAATGGGAACCTTAGAGCTTGGGTATTGTGGCTTGTGTAATGTTCACAGTCTATGTTTGGGTAGCTGGCATCACCCAGTATGATGGTGTTTGCAGAGTAATCTAAACTCTCCTGTGTCAGCATGAAGGCTGTGTGGGAGTCCTGAGTTTGAGAGGGTGCTGTAAGAGCTCCTCTGTGTCTCTTTCCATGTGGTCCAGGGAGGTACGCCTCAGGTTGTTTGCACCAGCATGGACAATGTCTGCCTCATAGCTGTACTTGCTGTGGAGTGACCTGTGTGCCTGTGTTATGTGGCACATTCTATCACCCAACAGGTAGCTGACTGTGACCCTCACCTTGCTCTGTCTGGAGGGCGGCACGCCTGTCAACAGCTCATGTCAAGCAAGTGCACACCCCTCATAAATGATGTGGAAACCTTCAAAGGCCCAAGGCCTGTTGAAAATATGGACCAGACTGCAGATACCTGTATAGAGGCATTCTGTGGACACATTCAGGAATGCATGGATCATGAAGCCACATATGAAAGCATGACCCACTTCTCCAAAGGCAGATGTCCTGGGCCGGACACCAGCCATAAACACACTATACAATAGAAGGATGACGCCACTACATGATACAACAACCTCCCAAAATGTGAAGGCACCACTGATGAGTATTGGAAGACAACTACAGGCACCCATATGATTGTCTAAGGCCATCTTTGAGAGAGGATTCCACAAGCCACTGAGGATAATCACAAGGCTGCCTGTAGTTATGTTAGTAACCTGGGTGGTACTACCCAGATATGCTCAGAGGTAATCCAATATGTCACACAAAATATAAAACACACAGACATTGCCATCATCCTAGTGGACAGGTTCAATGCTGCCTTCTCTCCCCACCACACCAAAAGGGCAAATATGTCTCGCAGCACAGTGCTTCCCCCTGACATCACAGATGCTCAGGTAAGAGATGCCCTTCCCAAAGCAATAAACACTGCATCAATGGGACCAGACAGTGTCCCAGGCTGTGTCCTACATGAACCACAAGAAGAGCTACACCCAGACATAACACCACTGTTCAATCCCAGCCTTAATACACGATATGTGGCCAGAGAGTGGCATACAGCAACAGTGGTCCTTCAACATTCAGGTGGTGCCGCCACGGATCCTGGACACTACTCGCCCCATATGTCTGACTAGCTTTGTCTGCAAAGCTATGGCAAGGATCATCATGAACCTCACATATCTAGATATTGTGGACCTACAGACATGTCACCATACACAGTTTGGCTTTGTCAATGGCAAATCCTGCCTATCAAACCTGTTTGATTTCTTTGAAACAGTCACCAAGGCCACTGTCAAGGGGTAGGAGGTCCACACAGCCTACCTGGACCTTGCATAAGCCTTGGATACAATACCCCACTTGTGCATTTACATATTAACCCCTATGTCACTATGGGTATTGCACAGTGGCTCAAGGGCAGAACACACATGGTAGAATTGCTGGAGCCATGTCAGCCTCCAACCTGGTACAAGTGGTGTCCCACAAGGCACAGCCCTAGGAGCTGTCATGTTCATTATATATTTGTCATAGGTACAGGCCAACATGGAAGTACTGTGGCTCAGCAAGTCGCAGGTGACTGCAGACCTAACACCATAATCAACTCACCAGCTAACACACGATCCTCCAAAGGGACTCTTGCAAACACACGACTTGTGCCACAGCCATGGCCTCAACGTGAATGACAGAAAGAGTATAGTCATCCCCTTTGTCAAACACTAAGTGACCACAACGAACCACATATGTGTTAATCCAGTAAGTGCAGACCAAGGAATTATGGACCTTGGGGTACGAGGTTGATAGCATTCTACCATTTGACAACAACATGGACAAAGTGGTTAGGTAAGCATGTTATATGGGCCACATCATCATGGGATCCACATGTAGGCCAGGGAGGACATTGTGCCCCTTTACTCATCCCTCATCATGCCCATAATTGACTATGATGAACCTGTCGGCATGCACCTTACCAGACACCTGCAGCAACTGGAGCTACCACATATGTACCTCGACAAGGGATCAAAGTGCTCAAACAGATGCCACATACTGACTGGTTAAAGTAGCAGCAGCTCTACTCAGTGACATACTGCCTCTTCATAGGCAATCTGTGCCTGACATAGAAGGCCAGGTCATACCCTCACTTAATGGCCATGCTGCATCTCAGAATATCCAGATCCCACCAGGATACACGCTGGAAATACTTGAACCTCAGGAGTGATATACATAGGACATGCTGGAGGGGCACATTCACAACTCACAGGCTCCCTTCATTCCTGATTATTATCCCAATAGAGGTTAGGCAGACTGACTCAGTGACTATCTTCAAGAGTGATATTAATGACTGGATGTGACATTGTAGGGTTACCCTGGGTATCACTTATGTGTCACTGTGAGAAAGAGGCACAGTATACTAACCTTGGAAAAGGGCATAGCAAGACAGATTCACAATGCATGTTGAAAGGCACACACATTCTGGCTAGGTGGATACATGCCCTGGGCAGATATCCCTGTACGAACCTATGGACCTATGTCTCTTTTTCACCATTGGCCCTATGTGCTGTCAATCACCAATGTAATCTCAATACTCCGTAGCATGTGCAAAGGTAAGTTGTCAGTCACCCTTATGGTACAGTTGTGGAATATGTGTGTCATGTAGTAATGTCACAGCTGCCACATGTACACAGTCAACCCTATCCCCTACCCATTGATGTACATCACATGTATGAGATGGAAACACATGGCCAAACTGTAACAACAACATACAAGTCAGTCAGATGCATGGACACATATGACTCAGTCATTGTCCATGCCACCACAGCTGATGTGGGATGTCGCCACTGGGATACATGATAGGGAACATGGAAGGGATCACTGAGCAAGTGACACAGGCTGGTAGACCCCTGACCTTGGTTGGCATCAGACCCTCACCAGGGATTCCGACAAATTACTGAATGCTAATGAATAAGTGTAGCTACAACACCCTAGCTGAATGGTTCTTAGCATGCAGTCACTGCATTGCTATGGAATACTGTCTTACCACTCCCACAACAGGTGAAAACATGCAGCTCCTGTACATCAACAACATGTAGACTTTATGCCCCAGACCAGGTGTGCATCCCTCACTACTAGGCTGATAGCATCTACATCTCACACTGTATATACACATCCCACATGCAGCACCTGCACAGAAGACCACGGTCATAATGTTACCCTGTGCAAATACCATGTATTCACATGTGGCAGGCATCACACATGGTAACTATTGAAAGTCACAGGTACATATGTGTATTTGGCACACACATACATCATGTGTGCATTGCCATAACCGGTGTAATCAATGTCATGCATTATTGTGAGGGACAACCCACACACATGGGCATTCTGTGTGTGCAGTCTGTAATCAAAAGCCATACATAATTGTGATATCGTTTAGAAAGGGGTATGTGCATCCTGTAGTGTGTTTTCCCAGTTGCCAAAAGGGATATATCAATCATACACACTTACCCCCCTTCACACACACTTGCCACCTGCTGGATTCAAACCCCTACCTAACTATGTTATGACACTAGAGACGGACGATTAGCACAGCACGCTATTCGCATTACTGGGGATTTCCTTTCCCCTGATATACTTATAGGGTGCTGACATCATCAGAGTTTAGAAAGTGGAATGATCATCCTGTGGTGTGTTTTCCCAGTTGCCAAAAGGGATGTTTCTTTCATACACACTTACCCCCTTCACACACACTTGCCACCTGCTGGATTCAAACCCCTACCTAGCTATGTTATGACACTAGAGACGGACGATTAGCACAGCGCTATTCGCATTACTGGGGATTTCCTTTCCCCTGATATACTTATAGGGTGCTGACATCATCAGAGTTTAGAAAGTGGAATGATCATCCTGTGGTGTGTTTTCCCAGTTGCCAAAAGGGATGTTTCTTTCATACACACTTACACCCCTTCACACACACTTGCCACCTGCTGGATTCAAACCCCTACCTAACTATGTTATGACACTAGAGACGGACGATTAGCACAGCGCTATTCGCATTACTGGGGATTTCTTTCCCTGATATACTTATAGGGTGCTGACATCATCAGAGTTTAGAAAGTGGAATGATCATCCTGTGGTGTGTTTTCCCAGTTGCCAAAAGGGATGTTTCTTTCATACACACTTACCCCCTTCACACACACTTGCCACCTGCTGGATTCAAACCCCTACCTAACTATGTTATGACACTAGAGACGGACGCATTAGCACAGCGTGCTATTCGCATTACTGGGGGATTTCCTTTCCCCTGATATACTTATAGGGTGCTGACATCATCAGAGTTTAGAAAGTGGAATGATCATCCTGTGGTGTGTTTTCCCAGTTGCCAAAAGGGATGTTTCTTTCATACACACTTACCCCCTTCACACACACTTGCCACCTGCTGGATTCAAACCCCTACCTAACTATGTTATGACACTACAGACGGACGCATTAGCACGGCACGCTATTCGGATTACTGAGAGAATCCTTTTCTCCAATAAACTTATAGGGTGCTTACATGATCAGTGTCTAGAAAGGGGGATGAGCATCCTCTGGTGTGTTTTCACATTTGCTAGAGTAAAATTTGGACCAAGTGTGTGAGCATGCCCAGTTCAGCCTTCCCATGGCATGTTGTGTGAAAGATGTCTCATTTATCTAAGTGTGTGAGCATGCCCAGTGTGGGCTTTACATATGTTGAACTCTGCAGCCCATCACATTTGTGGATGAGTGTGACCTTCAACAAATACCTCCAGTTTATGGTTGTGTGTTCTGTGCCATGTTGTGTAGTTACTGTCCAAATGCTTTTTGTGTGAACAAAACAGGGAGTATACTGTGCCTGCAGGTTTTGCATGGGATACTTTGCACACAATTGTCAACATCCGCTCATACTGACCTAACACTGTAGCACTGTCTAGTGTAGTGTTTCAGTACTTTCACTGTGGTGGTCAGTATCCTGGGCTTTAGTCCTATCACTGCTTTACATTTCCATAGTGTGCACAACAGCCTGGTTAGGGTCCAGTTGTGCACATCTGCACAAAGGCAGTGCCTCTACAGACCCTGGTAATTGCTGCCCCATAAGCTTAACAAGTGTAGTCTGCAAATCTATGGAGAGGATCATAATTGAGCTCATAAACAAAGATATACTGGGACATGCAGACATTGTACCCATCCCATTTTGGCTTGGTCAGGGCAGATCATGCCTTTGTACTGGGTTGACATCTTCAAATTGGTCACTTAGGCCATTGTTGGGGAAAGGCAGTCCATACAGCCTACCTTGGCCTTGCAACACTTTCAACACAATACCCCACTCAGGTATTGTGGAAAACCCTAACAACTGAAATGTAAACCCATATGTCACAAGATGGGTTGCAAACTGGCTTAAGGACGGGACCCACAGGGTTAGAGTTGCTGGCACTATGTTAGACTCCAGGCTGGTCACAGGTGGTGTCACACAGGGCTCAGTCCTTGGCCCCATTGTTTGTCATGTACTTCCCAGAAGTACAGGCCAACATGGGAGGACTTTGGATGACAATGTTAGCAGATGACTGCACACTGGGCACCATAGTGGACAGTGCATCACACACAGATATCCTTCAGAAGGGACTCACAGTAACTGATAGCTGGTGCCAGGGCCATGGCCTGAAGTCAAAGTGCACAACATGTGTAGACATACCCTTCAGGAAAAGCAAGGTGACCCCAAGCTACCATATAGGTGGCAATCCTCTAAGCACAGAGGAGGTTATCATGGACCTGGGGACCCAGGTTGACAGTCGCCGCTCTTCTGAGACTCACATTGCTAAAGTGGCTAGGAAGACCTTCTACATTGCCCACCTGATCAGGATGGGATTCACATCCAGATCTAGTGGGTCATTGTTCCCCTGTACTCTTCACTTATCAGACCGGTGATCGAGTCGAATGCCCTATTCTGGCTGTATCTCACCCAACATCTGCAGCAATTGGAGACACCCTGACTGTCCCCAACCTAAAGGATCAAGGAACCCCAACAGCTGTCATATGCTGCCAGATTGAAGACACTCACACTCTATTCACTCACATACCGCCTGCTTAGAGGTGACATGTGCCTGACATGCGAGGCCATGTCCAAACAGAGATTAATGGACATGCTCCACCTCAGACTCAGAAGATCCACCTGAACCACTAGTGCAGGTGACTTACACCTTAGCAGGGATGTATGTTGGACATGTTGGAGGGATGGAGTTATCACCGGAGACTCCTATGCTGTGGAATACAATCCTGGTCCATTTGAGGCAGAGCACCTTGCTGGCTGTGTTCAAGAGGTATCTTGACCTAATGCTAGTCGGAGAGTGTGTTTGTCCATCAACACATTGTGTTTAGTTTGCCATGTCATATGTCTTGTTTAGTATACTGTGCCTCTGTCTACCTGTGACATAACATTGATACCCAGGGTAAACCTCCCATCTCCCATCCACTCATTAGGATTCCTGTTGAGGGGACTCAACCAGTGTCTCTATGGACAACCTGTACTGGTAGTTTACTCATGTGTGGGGTGGCTTCTGTGTTTTGGATAATGCAGTACAGCCTGTCCTATATATGTCAGTGCTGGGGTTCAGGTCCCTCATGTGCATAGCTCCCTGCCATTCAGATTGTACAAGGTGCAGCATGTGCATTGATTCCAGCTTGGACATGGCTTTCTACATCAGGCACAGCTTGCATCTGGGTGGACAGCATGGCAGTGTGTGGAGCTGCACTCTGTTTAATCAGACTACACATTACATGTGTTCCAGCTCTGTCATACTCCTGGTGAGGTACTGTTGTGGACTTTACAGGTGCTGGATGTGTGTGCATGAGGTACACCCCACAGGGGCTGTTGTGGTCATTTCTAATGCTGATGAAAGATAACTGCAGAACCAGAATGACCTCCCCTTAGCTAGATGTCAGACAGCATGGACCATACAATCACAACTGAAAACAGGACCCTCTCCACAAAGGGAAAGTGTCCTGTCTGGTGGACCCCAGCCATAAACAAACTGTATGACAGATGAGGGTTACTAATGCAAGACAGAGCTACATCTCCAAAAGGGAAGACAGCTGTGATCAGCACTAGTAGAAAGCTACATTATCTCATAAAGACATGCAAGGTCAACTTGGGGACATAAATCACCAAAGACAATGAAGGTAACCACACTGCTTTCTTCAGTTATGTCAGACACCTGGTTGTGAACCCTCGGATATGCTCAGAGTTGGTACACAACAACATATATTCCAGTGACCTGACAGATATTGGCAACATTCCGGGACAGCTTCAGTGCGATTTACCCTCCCTCACCCCCAAAACAAGATAGTTATCACTGCTGTATGTAATCTCACTGTCATCTTGGATGTCCATGTGAGAGCCACACTCAGCAAAGACAAGTACACAGCATCCATGGGACCTGCTGGTATCTCCAGTTGCATGCTATGTGAAGTCCAGAAGGGCTGGACCCATATATACAACTGCTATTTAACCTTAGTCTTGCTACAGGATATGTACCTGAACACTGGCATACGGCAACAGTGGTCCCACTCCACAAAGGAGATGCCTCCACAGACCATGGCAACTACCACCACACAAGCTTAACCAGCCTTGTCTGCAAAGATATGGGAGGAGTCATGGAGCTCTTACACAGACACATTACTGACCTACGGACCCTTGTTCCCACCTAGTTCAGCTTTGTACAGGGCAGATCCTGCCTTTGCACCTTTGCACCCGAAAAGTACCTACCATGAAGATCAGGGTTCTTCAACACATGTCATATGCTTCCAGAATAGAGGAAGTCCAGCTTTGTTCAGTGTCATACCGCATACTTACAGGTGACCTATGCCTGACATACAAGACCATGTCCAATCAGGATTTGGTGGACATGCTCCACTGCAAGCAATCCAAATCCACCAGAGCCATGAGAGCTGAGTATTTGAACCTCAGCACATACATGTATAGGACATGCTGGAGGGACAGAGTCATAACTCAGAGGCATCTCACACTCTAGCAGAGTATCCCAGTTCATGTTTGACAGAGTCCCTCACTGACTCTCTTCAGGAGACATCTGGACAACTGCATATGAGACGGAGGCACAGACTAGACAGAGACACAGTCATGTTATTCAATTACGTAAGGGGTCATAATGTGTCACTACTAAGTCAGAGGCACAATATTCAGAATCTATTCTGTACACTTATTACCACTATAAGGGGTGGCAATAGCCACATCACTATGGCTAGGCTTATACATGCACTAGGGCAGATAGCCTAGTAGTAGACTATGACACTATGAAACACCGTGTATGTGTAGCTATTGTCAATCAAACAGTATGATGTGGCTTGGGGGCTTGATATCTCCCTGTATTCCAACATTGTTTTGTCTATTCCTTCTAGCATGTCTAGGGATCAGTTGCTAGTGTCCTCTCCTGCTCAGCTGGTGAACCTGGGAATATTGAGGCACTGTTACACTTGCCTCATGTACACTGACAACCCTCTCCTTCTGCCATAAAACACACATACATGTGAGAGATGCAACTATATAGCCAAAGTGGAGGCTGAGCTCTCTCAACATAGGACTAGCAAGACCAGAGAGAAGGTGAAGCTAACCACACACACATCACAAATCCAGTCTCACATGGCACTGTCACAACTTAAGATCATACACATAGACACACAGAGACACTCGGAGGCTCTGATCAGAAGTCTACCAGAATGGCAGTGGCCACCACAGCAGACACTCACACAACTGCCTCCACAGGGCACAGCACATGCAACACATTGACCACAGAGTCGGTGTGCCAAACAGTCACAGCCCTTAAGGCCAAACACAATGCCAGACACACTTGTCATAGGTGACTCCATAGTCAGACACACTGATGTCCCACTCACCAGATCAGGTACAGAGGAGGTCACAGTAAGCTGCCTATCGGGCACTGGAATCCACCACATAATGCAAGCACTCAGGTCACTAAACTGCAAGTACAGGTCTGACCCAGTCATAATCCATGCTGGTGTGAACGACCTGAGATGTACCTCCCTGACTACATGGAAAGAGACATAGAGGATCCCTCTGATTATGTAGGCCAGGCAGGTATGACCCTGACCTTCGGCAGTATCCTACCTTCACCAAGTATGATGCCACATAAACAGAGACAAGATGATCAGCTGTAATATTTTGCTTAGACTATGGTGTCATTCTAAGGGGTCCAATGTCTGTCTGCCTGGGATGACATGCTGGACAGGCCACGGTGATTTGCAAGGGACGGCTTGCACCTGTCACCCCTGGGCTTCCGGATTTCAGATGATGCTCTTGCCACCCCCATTGTGCCTTTTTATGCAAGATTCAGATTCTACACCTACCACCCTAGAACACAGTAAAGGAAAGACACTAAGGGTAATGCTGCTCAATGCCCAAGGTCTCAACCTCAAGCTGCACACACTCTATGCCCTTCTCAGTATGTAGCACATTGATGTCTGTGCTGTGCCTGAAACCTGGTTCACAGCTTCTGACAGCACCCCGACACTATCGGGTGTTACCTCATATCATGCATTCCGCACCAGCATCCCGACAACACCAAGAAGGATGGTGGGTGTCCATATTCATCAAGGACACCCTCACCTCATGGTTGGTGGCAACACACGATGCATCGGAGACCATCCAGGTGCCAGTGACCGTAGGCAAGACTGCTCTGCAGTTTGTAGCATGTTACATGCCACCCGCTCAAACTCAGGTACCTCACACAGCTATCCTGCAAACACTGAAGGGGATAAATGTATCTCCAAACACCATCCTACTGGGTGATTCCAACTATCCACATATAGACTGGGATCACTAATCATGCCACAACACTCTAACACAAAGGTTCCAAGAGTTCATACACTGAAATGCCATGGAACAACTGGTCCCAATCCCCTCAAGTGGAGGCAACATACTAGAACACATCATCACGAACATGGGGTCACACTGTTCAACACCAGACGATACCCATCATTGGTGAGATCAGATCATGGACTACTCTCAGTGGGAGTCCACATCCCACCCACACCCCAGATGGGAAAAGAAACAGTGAAGACCTTCTCAAATGCCGACTTCACATTTCTGAGGACTGGTGTGGTCTCTTTCAAGGCCCCCAGGCCAGCGGACACCATTACCCAAGCCACTGTATCACTTAGAAATGCCTTCTACCAGCACCTCCAGGACTGCATGGATCAGGCAATCCCAAAAAAAGACTCTTTGTACCACAGGCAAGCATCCAGTCTGGTGGACCCTAGCCATAAACAAGCTGTACAACACAAGGAAGGAGCTACTACGAGATAGACCGTAATCTGTAGGAGGGAAGACACCCCTGCTCATTGTGAGTAAAACACTGGGTTCCCCCATACAATCATCCGAGGCATGTTTTGAGAGTAAACCCACTCAGGACTCCAGGGACAATCATGAGGCCTTTTTTACCTATATTTGAAACCTGGGAGGGAACTCCCAGATATGCTCAGACTTAGTTCGGAATGAGGTTGATATCACTGCACCTACAGACATTGGCAACATACTGGCTGACAGGTTCAGTGCAGATTTCTCCCCCCCTCCCCCAACTGGAGGGGTATGTACACCAGAGGATTGTAGCCCCCCAAACATCTCCACTGCTGGGGTGGGAACTGCTCAATCCAAGGCAGAAAACACTTTATCCATGGGACCAGATGGTGTCCCCAGTTGTGTGCTCCATGAACTCAATGAGTAATTACACCCGCAGTTAGGGCAGCTGTTTAATCTTAGCCTCATCTCAGGATATGTTCCCAAGGAGTGGCATACAGCAATGGTGGACCCACTTCACAAAGGAGGTGCCTCCACCAACCCCAGAAACTACCATCCCATCAGCTTGACAAGCCTGTTCTGCTAAGCGATGGAGAGGATCATAATGGGAATTCTAAATGAAGACATAGGGACTTGCAGACATTGGATCCAATCCAGTTTGGCTTTGTCAAGGGCAGATCATGCCTTTTAAACTTGGTTGACTTTTTCAAAACAGTCACCCAGGCCATTGACGTGGGCAAGGCAGTCCACACAGCCTACCTTGACCTGGCAAAGGCTTTCGACACAATACCCCACTCAGGTATCATTGAAAACATCACCAGCTTAATTGTGAACCCATACATCACAGCATGGGTTGCAAACTGGCTAAGTGACGGAACACACAGGGTCAAAGTTGCTGGTGCCAGTTCACACTCCAGAGCTGTCACAAGTGGTGTCCCACAGGGCTCAGTCCTGGGCCCACATTTGTTCAGTATCTACTTTTCAGAAGTACAAGCAAACACAGGAGGATTATGGCTGACAAAGTTTGAAGATGACTGCAAACTGGGAAGCATAGTTGGAAACCCATCTGACACAGACATCCTTCAGAAGGGTCTCATAGACACGGATAACTGGTGCCACAGCCATGGCCTTACATTAAACACTAAACAATGCATAGCCATACCCTTCAGGAAGAACAAGGTTACCACTACTTCCCATCTAGGTGGCAATCCTCTAAGCACAACGGAGGTTATCAGGGACCTGGGCACCCAGGTTGACAGTGACCTTTGTTTGACACTCACATTGCCAGGGTAGTTTGGAAGGCCTTCTACATTGGCCACCTCATCATGCAGTGATTCACATCTAGATCAAGGGAGGTCATTGTTCCCCTGTACTCATCACTCATCAGACCAATGATTGCATACAATGCCCCATTCAGATTGGATGGGCCCACAAATTCCTCGACAGGAGGTGAAAGGGTCTCAAACATATTTCTTATGCTGCCCGACTGAAGGAATTCCAGCTGTATTCAGTCGCCACCGCCTGCTCAGAGGTGACCTGTGCCTGACATACAAGGCTATGTCCAACCCAGAATTAATGAACATGCTTCACCTCAAGACCTCTACATCCATCAGAACTACAAGGGCAGGAGACCTAAACCTCAACACAGATATTAATAGGATGTGCTGGAGGGACAGATTCATCACCCAGAGAGTCCATATGCTGTGGAACAACATCCTGGTACATGTGAGGCTGAGCACCTCACTGGCTTTGTTCAAGTGAGATCTTGACCAATGGATGGGAGATTGCAGGTATACCCCAGGGATAACCTCAGTATCACTGCTTGACAGAGGCACAGCAAAATAATGGGCATATTATCCATCAACTTGCAGGTGGCAGAAGCCACAAAACTCTGGGCTAGGCTTATTAATGCCCTAGGGCAGATAGCCTAGTATGAACCTATGAACCTATGGACATAGGCCTGGGGCAGTTCCTGCTATTAGGACAGTGGTCTGCAGCAAGCTATATAGTAGTAGTCGGTTTTAGCCATTGGTTTTGACCATGGCTATTCCATGTTGCTTCTTGTTGTGGTACAAACATGGGTGTGTGGTTATCCATGCTATTTATTGCTAGTCACCCTCATTTTGTATCTTGTTCCATGTTTTTGCACATGTACATCACTGTATGACGTGCAGCTGTTTCCGCAGGGTCATATGCGTGGATATGGATGTTAGTTGGGGTCCTCAGGTGTGCATATTGTACATGATATTACATTACTTAACACATGGCATTCATGCCTCAGGTGGTGCTGCAGGGCCACCTCTGTCGGATACACATACTACACTCCCTGTACACTTGGAAGCAGGTTGTGTCATGTTAGGCATCCCTGTTACTGTATGAGTGAGTCAGAGCGGTATCAGTCCCAGTGTTCCTACTGACCAAGCTGTGATGTGCTATGTTGCCTCTTTGCCAAGGCCAGGGCATACTGGGCACGCCTCCTTCTGCCTACTGGGACTAGGTCAGGTTGTTCCTCCTCCGAGTCACCCCTGCCTGTGGTGGCCTTGGCAATGGTGGGGATGTTTGGCCCAGCCCTGTGCTGGTCCTGCTGCAGCTGTTTCCGCAGGATCATATTATGTAGCATAGCACATATCATGATCATTTGGGTACATGTAGTTGGTGTGTACTGCAAAGCTCCACCAGACGTGTCCAGACACCGAACCGTGACTTGAGCAGCCCAAACACACGCCTATGATATTACGTGTTTGTGCGTGTGCCGGATTATGGCGCTCCTGTGCAGGTGTGTGTGCATTTCTGATGGGTGTGATCAGCCACGGCTCAAGTGCATAACCTGCATCCCCACTAGGTGTCCGTGTGGCAAGTCCCCATTGGCAAATGATTGGTACAGCTGCGTCAGAGGCCAGATGTGGGAATCGTGGTAGATCCCAGGGCAGCCAGCACACACATTCATTATTATGCCCTGGGCATCACACACGACCTGGCAGTTGATGGAGGGGTATCCCTTGCGGTTAATGTAGGCTCTAACCCGCTCACCGGCTGGTGCTTTTATGCGTATGTGTGAGCAGTCTATTGCACCCAGCACCTCAGGGTATCCCGCTATTTGCTGGAAGAGACGATATTGCTGGCCACAACCTCACGGTCATTAGGGACATATATATGATCACTGACATGTGGTGACATGGCATCCAGGAACTGGTGCAGTACTCTGGAGGCTGATGCCTGTGATATCCCCATCATATCACCAGTTGGTCTCTGGAAGGTACCTGTTGCTAGTATTCTTAGGCCAACACATACCTTGGTTTCTACTGGGATGGGTTTCCCTCTGTTGGTTCTGTGTGTGAGATGTGGCCTGCACAGCTCAACAATCTGCTGCAGAAGGTCTCTGTCCACTCTGTAGCGCTCTACTATCTCCAGCTCATGTAACCCATGGTAGGTGACCCTGGGCCTGTATACTCTTCTCCTTCTCCTCACTCTGGGTTGTCTGTCAGCGCCTGCATTGTCACCACCCTCAGCAATTCGCCTATGCCTGATTATAATAGCCATGGCAGCCCCTAGCATTTCTGCTCTGAGTTCAGCTTTTTCAAGTTTTCAATTCTGATAGCTTAGTTTCTGGCAGTATCTCTTGTGAGAAACAGCCTGCACTGCTCTTTGTTGTGTTTTAAGTGCTGGGTTGGGCTTCTAGTCTGCCTGTGTAATTGCCTGCTTCTAATTGTTTCCACCAATTAACTCTAGTAGTAGCTTCTGTCAGTTTCCATGTATTTTAGTTGTTTCCTGTTTCCTCTCTGTTTCCTGAGGGGGAGCAATGTGCACACCAGCTTAAACACACTCACAGTTACTTAAACGCGCGCACACATCCCTACACGGTGTTACACGCCTGCACACATCCTTACATGGTGTGATTTATGTTAAAACGCGCGCACACTGCCTTCAACATGTGCACGCCCGCGCAAACTGTTGTAAACAGTTTGCAACACGCTCCCACATGTTAAACCTGCCTTACACGCGCGCACACGCCACAAGATGCACGATATCAAGAAAGTTTGAGTGTAGGGATAGCATATACCCTCAATTTCTTGACTTTCCTAGTGTTCTGTTGAGACACACCTCCCTCCCTGATGTCTGTCTGTCATCTGTTACCTTACATTGCCCTCCAATCTGGTACATTTCTTTCTATCCTTCCCCCCCGTGATGTCACCTACCTCTTACTCTGTTCCTCCCCCTTCTCTAAGTCTTACACTACTCAGAAAGTGCTCATTACCTATGTGGCAGTGTGATTCAGTATTGTAACCCTCATTTACATAGGATTGCCTAGTAATGACTAGTTACATGTCTTACACGGAGCTTCCCTTGACAACCACTACACGGAGGCCATATTGTTTTTGGTCTGCAAGTCCCTCCATTGACATTCAATGTACTACATAAATCCCACAATTGTGGGCTTATAAGCTTCGGTTTTAGTTTTAGGTAGCGCACCCGCTTGCGGGTGTGCGCTGCAGTTAAACCCAGAAATCCCGTGAAAAAAAAAAAAGTTATATAACTTATTTTTGCAACAGTTTTTCATGCCAATGGCCACATATTTGGCCATTGGCATGCTTAATGAAACATATGCACCCTTTATTTGGAGCTGACATAGCTCCGTTTTTAATTTTGCAGAAATGTACTCAGTTGTCAGCTGAGTACATTTCTGCAGCTAACACGTCCGTTACACGGACTGGTTTTGGTTGCGGATCGCTCAAATACCTCATTTGCATATCTTGGAGCTGCAAATGAGGTATTGAGCATTTCCACGCCCAGTCCGTGTAAGAGACGTGTTAGCTGTCTCTTACACGGAGATTTGGGCTGTTCCTGAATCAGGAGGCTTACACGGAGGCTTACACTACTCTTGAACTCCGTGTAAGCCTTCCTGAATCTGGCCCCTAGTCTTTGCTAGTGTTTTTCAACTGCAGCAAGCTAGCAAAATGAGCAAAACAAGCAGATGAACAGAAATCATTATTGTAAGAGGAATTCAATTAGCAGACAATCTAAAACGTACAGTAAAATACAGTTGCACAGTTTAAATAAACAGATATGCAGTTAGTTAATCAGAAAGTGCAAAAAACAGTTGAAAATAAGCATTTATTGTATGTAGTCTCTCAGCAGGTATTTGGAAAACAGTAGTGCAAGGGCAGAAGGCTTAACTTGCTGCAGCTTTGAACAAACAAGTTCAAACACAGGCTTTTTAAAGCAGAAAAACAGGAAACAGCTGACATTCAAATTATCCAATCAAAATGCCCTAAACAGAGCCTTGCAACAGTAACTCTGGCTAGATCAGTCCAAACTGTACCTTCATGCCACGAGGGCACAGGGAGGCCACTCCAGACAAAAGAGTAACTGTTTTACAAGCTCCAAAGGTCTTAACATAGTCTTACTTTTTGAGGCATGCTGTGTTGTTGGTTTGCAATTAAAAACGACAAATTTTGGGAAGTAAGGCTGAAGAGTCTAGTGATGCCTGTCTGCAAGTGGGAGCAAGAAATGACCCAGGAAGCTATAGACCCATTAGTATGACCTTGGCAGTAGGCAAAGTTTTGAAGAAGACATTAAGGTAAAGACTAGACTGTTTCCCATGGGGGCATTAAACTTGCTGAGAAAGTAAAAAAATATTTTTATTGAAAACATGTCGTCAGTCCAGCCTGATTAGGTTTTATTACAGGACTTTTCTGTAAGTTTTGCTTAATATTGTAGGCATCAACTTCATTATACCTTTTGTCTCAGTCCTTCACAGGAGATTGAAAGGCAGAATAAATGGCCCTGAAGTAGGACAGAAGATAGGAAAATGAATGGAAGAGTAGATGTGTGGTAAGTGTGACGACCCAGCACTTGACTAGTAATCAAGAAGCCTTAATCCTCACCACTGGCACCAGTGGGAGACATACACTGGGATGATAACAGATACACACACAGTAATTCCAGATGCAGTTCTCTGCATTAAGTGCAATTTCCCTTAAGAGAACACAGAGACCACAGCCAGTCCAGGGCTGGATTCTTTCTCTTTCTCCACATCCCCAATAAGACTCCCCATTAGCACAGCTATATAGGTGAAATCTTAGCTGACTGGTCAAGCCAAGATCTCCAGCACCCTCTCTGTCCAACCAGTGCTTTATGTCCTTGCCCAAGTAGCTGACACACACACTCTCTGAGGTTTGATTTACACAAACACACACACACACACACACACACACACACACACACACACACACACACACACACACACACACACACACACACCTGGGAAAGGCTGGCACAGGCTTACTAGCTCTGCCCCCTAGAGTACAAGGTAGGTATAACTGCCACCAGCCATCTCCTTATTAGCTACTTTAAGGCCCTTAACAAAGGGTGTCCAATCTTACTGTGTAATATTAAGGCTATTAGGAGTGGTCCACACAGGTTAACCAAATACATTTGCAGGTACTCTCAAAATATCTGTAGACAGGTCAGCCGGAATGAAAGGTTTAAATATATTTAATAATAAATAATAAAATAACAAGAAAATACTCAGTATATATTCACAGTGACATCAGAGTTCAGAATCACAGGAAATGTTTAAAACAACATTGCAGGGCAGTCTAAAAAAATAAAGAAAAATATCTAAACTATGATTTGCTATATTCCTGACTATATCCAAGAGAATTGTACTGTTCCCTAGAAACTTACTTCATCAGAGCAAGGCAGATGTGGTGAATGGTTCTTGTCAGGTCCAATGCAGAATACTGAATGCCCTGTCTCTCTAAGAGACTTCTCAAATTAATATCTCAAATATTACCGCTAGGATAGCTTGCAGAGTGACATAATTTCTTATCGACTGTCTTTATCCCAGGTGAAAACCCCACTGCTAGAATCTGGGAGTATTTATCATCTACCTATGAAAATACATAGCCGTCAGATCTTTGGCAGATGCTGGAAGTCATAAAACAATTACATTCCTTCACATTTCAAGATTAGTAATTATTTCACCCTAAGGACAATAGAGGAAGCTACATTATGTCTCTAGCTGCCTTGAAACTGAAATATACCATCTTTTATTGCATAGCAATAAATTAATTTAATTTCAGCTATTTTTCTGAAGTTAATTTCCTGTATTCCAGTTGCCACTGTTATAATATATACATTTAAACAGCTACAATAGTGCATGTACATTTCTGTTCTCTTTTAGAAGAGCACAAAGTGGTTACATTTTAAGCACAAGCACTTTATAAAATACCTTTTTAAAACACATGTCTGTACAGACCAGTTTGATATGCACATGACATGCAGTTCTAATACAGCTGTAACACAAACATCTTATATAGATCATGATGATATTCACAAATGACATAATTATTTACAAAATTCCAGATAGTTGTGCTGGCAGTATCCCCCTTTATCACAGTAGGAAGTAAAAACAGCATGTAGGAGAGTCCTATTAAAAGAGATGGAAGTGGTTATACCATTGACATTTTTTGTAAATTACACTAATATTGGAGGGTATGGACCTCATGCCTTCAAAGGACCAGGGTAGACTGGCAAAGAAGCTGAGAAGTGACATTTAAGCTTTAGTACAAAGAAATATAACGTATATTATCTGAGATGTACTAATGGCAATGTGGAATACTGACTTGGAGAAGTCAACCTAAAACAAAGATCACAGAAAAAAACATGCTATGGTAATAACAGCAGAAATTAACCATCATGTGCAACCAAGAATGATACAGCCAAGGTCAGTATGATGCTGGCCATTACTCTTGTAAGGCATCTGGTCACTCCCTATCTGGAATGTTGCTTTTATTTCTGGTACTTGTACAAGATATGTAGGTCATACTGCTATAGGTAATAAGGGGAAAGGTGGATAAGACGTTGTGGGAGCAAAAGCATTGTCACCTAATGATAAAGGGGGAAACGATATATGACATGAGGGCACAGGACATATAGGGACAGTAATATGGCACACAACTCTATATAAAAGATGATGAAAAATGTGACATGCTTAAACTATTTACAATATTAAAACTGTGCAAAGGTCATTCGTGACTTTGCAGTTTACTTTCTGAGGGAACGAGTGTACACACCTGAAACAGATAGCTTGAATGTCCAGTGGGTTATGAGGCTTGGCATGGTAGGCTAACAGAAGGAACATAGTGGGGACAATAGAGAGATGGTAATGACACAGAATGGGCAAACCGGATAGAAAAATGTTTTCTTCCAGTTACAGCTATGTAATATTATATAACAGCAAGCCAGCATATCTCAAGTTTTTATAAGCAATAAAAATCAAATGTCAACAGACTTTGCATACTTAAGAGAAAAGAAGTATTAGCAATATTGCATTTGTACGTCCTCATATCAAACAGATGTGTAATGATGTGCATATGCATGACAGGAGAGGACAAACATTGTTTTTGATATATTCCTGTACCTGCATAAAGACGTTATTAAGCCACACTGTATGCCTCTATGCCTTCATACTTCAATGGCCTGCTTGGTTTGTCTGGCATAAGTTAAAGTCATATGTGTTTCACAACCTGTTGAATAGTATTCCAATTGGGTTATAATAGTTAAAACGTTTATCTTATATATATATATATA
This sequence comes from Protopterus annectens, assembly GCF_019279795.1. Taxonomy (NCBI): domain Eukaryota; kingdom Metazoa; phylum Chordata; order Ceratodontiformes; family Protopteridae; genus Protopterus; species Protopterus annectens. Next base: position 1,738,593,289 of record NC_056729.1, on the reverse strand, counting down.
TATATATATATATATATATATATGTAATATTATATATATATATATATATATATATATATATATATATATATATATATACATATATATACATACATATATATATATATATATTTATTTATTTATTTAACATTTGTTTAGCTGAAACCCCAACTGGGTCACGGCCCATTTTCAGAGGAGGCCCAGGGAGAAACACTCCAGATGAATGTCTTTGGAATGTGAGATGAAACCAGTGCACCCAGAGGAAACCCACGCAAATGCAAGGAGGACATGCAGACTCTGCACAGAAGGCACAGAAGGCACCCCAACCCCAGCCAAAAACTAAAGGAGAACCTCTTGCTGTGAGGCACCAATGCTAACTGCTGCACCCCTGCACTACCCAAAGTTTGATTCTTGCCTATGGAAGAGAAATTGGCAAGGTTATAAATGGCCCACAAGGGCAGGTATTCTAGTACTTATATGAACAATACAAGTATGTCAAACAGTCTTTTCTGGCTTGCAATGATTTCAACCGGAGAAGACGATGAAAGCAGGATCCAGCCACACTGAATTGTATACTGAAGAAAAAAACTGCATTTGTAAATATTTTCCATAGTATATACTATGCATAGTATTCAGTAAAAAGAGATTCTTAAAACTTTTTTGACACATCTGAACAGCAACTATAACCTTGATACTGAGATGTTCAGCGACTCACACTTAAGCAGCAATTTTATGGGTGCAACCTTTGCAAATTAGACCTGTGCTTAAAGAAAGTAGCTTACCTTTAATCTTACTCAAACACAAACCAGGAAATAAAACGGATCCAGTATGCAGTACAGCTTTCGCCCAAAACAAAATAGGCAGCCACAAGAGTACACAAATTTATTAGAGTGAAGCGCTTTTCGTCTGCTCGATTAGCAGACTTCATCAGACAAATACATGTGCCATTGGTTTTAATTTATACCTATGGTGACATCATTAATAGGCAATAAAACAATTAACTTGTAGCCAATGGTACATAATGAAAATAAATTAAAAACTAAAACAACAGCATTTTCTTAAACAAGAACATCCTAATGTTGGTCATAAAGTAACAATTATCTAAATATTGTTATTAATAAGGATGTAGAATAATATAATAAGATAGGTAAGAAATAAAATAAAAACACATAAAAAGTACATAAAAAATACATAAAAAATACATAGAAAAATACATTGAATCCAAACCCCACCATGACAATAGAGAAAGCATAAATATTAAATAAAGACATATTATAGAAATAACCAGCTCACTAGCAATAAAAATTTCCTAACGAGACACCAAAACACTACCTTAGAAGACCTTATTAGCTACTTTAAGGCCCTTAACAAAGGGTGTCCAATCTTACTGTGTAATATTAAGGCTATTAGGAGTGGTCCACACAGGTTAACCAAATACATTTGCAGGTACTCTCAAAATATCTGTAGACAGGTCAGCCGGAATGAAAGGTTTAAATATATTTAATAATAAATAATAAAATAACAAGAAAATACTCAGTATATATTCACAGTGACATCAGAGTTCAGAATCACAGGAAATGTTTAAAACAACATTGCAGGGCAGTCTAAAAAAATAAAGAAAAATATCTAAACTATGATTTGCTATATTCCTGACTATATCCAAGAGAATTGTACTGTTCCCTAGAAACTTACTTCATCAGAGCAAGGCAGATGTGGTGAATGGTTCTTGTCAGGTCCAATGCAGAATACTGAATGCCCTGTCTCTCTAAGAGACTTCTCAAATTAATATCTCAAATATTACCGCTAGGATAGCTTGCAGAGTGACATAATTTCTTATCGTCTGACTCTATCCCAGGTGAAAACCCCACTGCTAGAATCTGGGAGTATTTATCATCTACCTATGAAAATACATAGCCGTCAGATCTTTGGCAGATGCTGGAAGTCATAAAACAATTACATTCCTTCACATTTCAAGATTAGTAATTATTTCACCCTAAGGACAATAGAGGAAGCTACATTATGTCTCTAGCTGCCTTGAAACTGAAATATACCATCTTTTATTGCATAGCAATAAATTAATTTAATTTCAGCTATTTTTCTGAAGTTAATTTCCTGTATTCCAGTTGCCACTGTTATAATATATACATTTAAACAGCTACAATAGTGCATGTACATTTCTGTTCTCTTTTAGAAGAGCACAAAGTGGTTACATTTTAAGCACAAGCACTTTATAAAATACCTTTTTAAAACACATGTCTGTACAGACCAGTTTGATATGCACATGACATGCAGTTCTAATACAGCTGTAACACAAACATCTTATATAGATCATGATGATATTCACAAATGACATAATTATTTACAAAATTCCAGATAGTTGTGCTGGCAGTATCCCCCTTTATCACAGTAGGAAGTAAAAAACAGCATGTAGGAGAGTCCTATTAAAAGAGATGGAAGTGGTTATACCATTGACATTTTTTGTAAATTACACTAATATTGGAGGGTATGGACCTCATGCCTTCAAAGGGACCAGGGTAGACTGGCAAAGAAGCTGAGAAGTGACATTTAAGCTTTAGTACAAAGAAATATAACGTATATTATCTGAGATGTACTAATGGCAATGTGGAATACTGACTTGGAGAAGTCAACCTAAAAACAAAGATCACAGAAAAAAACATGCTATGGTAATAACAGCAGAAATTAACCATCATGTGCAACCAAGAATGATACAGCCAAGGTCAGTATGATGCTGGCCATTACTCTTGTAAGG